>NC_059333.1:116835000-116975000 GCF_018350155.1 Leopardus geoffroyi | reverse complement strand
TACTTCAAAGCAATGACTACTTTTTCAATGCTATTTCATGCATCCAGATAGGAAGATGACTTATTGGGGTTTTATTGGCCAGGAACAGTACTGCAAAAGTGATATTTTCAACAGCTGCTGGTGCATTTGTGCTCTGACAAATTAGAGGCTAAATCAAAGCATTAAAGAACATCAAAGGCTTAATTTAATGCAAAAACAAGTACTCCAACTGGATCTACTTTACAGTGAATTAATAATGCAGATTTACACAGAATATAGATTTTTTTAAGGTTTGGAAGATAATTTTTTGCTTACAAAATATAAGATCCATAGACTGCCATTTTTAATCATGCAAAGAATGCAAAATATTTTGGTATGCTGTGTAAATTCTAGAAATTTATTAAGTGAATGACTAATTGAAATGTATACTGATTACCAAAACCAAGGGTATTTGCCACAAATACAGTGGCAAAATAGACACACAATTGAACCACTGAGCTTAGCTACAATTCTAAAGGGACACATAATGATTGCTCTAAATGCCAAAAGTATTCCTAGTCAATTACTTTGATAGAAGAAAAATACACATACACGTACATACCCACTACTTATGCTGTATTGAGGATTTATGCCTATTTAGTAGACTTGCCTAACTATGTACTTACCAACAATTCTATGCACAAGATGAAAAATATCTTGTGAAACATTTAGTAGAAATTGAAAATGCAGATAAAAATACTTTTAAAATGCTACTCAGTGTTGATATGAACAAAGACAATTCTGAGAATTGAAGATGTGATTTTTTTTACCTCCTTTGAAATGTTCACACATGTAAATTACCCTTCCTTCCTGGGTTGGAACTTAACTGAAGTTCTAAAATGGATATTAGGACACTTGGAAAGTCATCCAGCAGATGTGTTTCACTATATATATCTTATTTCTTTTCATTAAATTCTAAATATTATCTTCCTTCAGGACCATCCTTGGAATATCTCCAAGCATTATGCCAATATATACAAGTTACAAAAACAAATGAGTCAGGTTTTTCTGGAAAATATTTCCATATAGTTGTATAGTTGTAAGTTGTAAGTTGTTTCCATACAGTTGTATAGTTGTAAGCCTGCCACGGAACCCTTTGGAGAGTCTAAGAACACTTTTCAAATTTTTTCATATGTTAGCATATTTAGTCATATATGCAATTAATATTTAATAGTGTATAGTTTCATTTGATTTTTTAAATATTTAAGATTATGCTTATTTAAAACTTAAAAAAATCATGTCGATCACTAAATATATCACCTAAATTAATTTCTTACTTTTGCCAATAGGGGCGAGGCATTGGGAATAATTAGTGTCCATTTTTCCTTCATGAAGAGAAGAGATTCTGCCAACACACTCTGGTGAAAAGTACACATAGTATCTGAGCTCTGATGCAAGCAGAATGCCCAGTTTGGAAACCGTGAATTTGTATCTAGTATTTATTGCAATAAGTCCCCCTTCCTCATTAATTTTACTGAAGTCTCCAGATGGGAAACAAAATATTAATTTTGTTCAGCCTTAGGCATTGTTGACTGTTAAGGTACTCACTAAATCACTGATCTTATTCACATTAATATTAGATTTCTGCTATAAAAATTTAGGACCCTTGGGTATAGGGTTCAGTTTGTCATAAGTATAATTAATTGTTTTTAAAAATGATTAATTTGTCAAAATAGAAAAAAAAACTACATTGGGCAGATGAGGCTCCTGAGCAAGCTAGCCTACCTTAAAGTCATGGCAATACTCATGAAATTATGCAAATTAATTGACTCTTTCAATGTTGCATAAAATACTACTTCTAGTACAGTGCATGGAACATTAGGCTGTTCATCCAGCAAAAAAAAAAAAAAAAAAAAAAAAAGGTCGGGGGGAGGGCTGGGGGGAAGTTGCATTTCAGAGGCTGGAATCTTACAAGAGAGGCCTTATGGTTGAGGATACTCACAACTACAATTTATTTTTCTCCAAAGCAATTGGCTTTCAACCACTGCACACAGAACTTGTGCTGTTTATTATAATCTTTTCCCCAAGCAACTGTAAGAAAAAAGCCAGCTATGTTTTGTGGGTTTTCCCTCCTCTTAATACAAAGAAAGATTTTCACTGTTCAATCATGCCAAAAGAAAATAATATTTATTCTAAAATTATTTAGCAATATGGGTTTTTGCTGAGAAAGGCTCATGTAAGAGCCCTCCAAAACACAACATGGTATGTAGAAATCTGATTAAATTATGTCAAGTTAGTTTACTTACAAACCAGTAAAAATCAGAGACAACATGGAAAAAAAAAGTGCCCTCCAAATAATTATTTCGTCCAAAAGTAAATTCAAGTCAATTTTCAAATACTAGAGTAAAGATAGCAAATTTAGGAGATCATGTTACTGAATTTTGTGATATCATAAATGCATTTTAGTTTAAACCACTCCTGGCAAATGAGCGATATAATACAGAAACATTCAACAATTTAAATCTTAAAAATTAAAAAAATTGTCCTATGGAATTATGAGAACTACTCTAAGAAAATAACAGACTCTCCCGTATGAGATTTAGGGCCACATTACAGGGCTTCTACCAAAGAAAGATCATATCCTCTACTTTGTAACCAGGCTCTCTCATGAAACAAATTAACTCATGATATCAGTTATTATAGTTTGAGGCAACAACTCCAGTCTTAGTCTACACATGTATTAATTTTCAAATCTCCTCCATTAATATTATGTTAATAAACGTATCAGAGCACTACTGTTACAATGAAATCTGTTCCTCAGAATCTTATTGGTTTGGCTTTTCTCATTTTTTTTTTAACACTCATTTAAAACTTGCCATTTGATTATAAAGTTAGAGTAATTGATTTTTACATTATGACTATTCTATCTTAATGTTCACATATATTAAATGAATTCCATAGGCGAGATTTCATGCTTTACTATGGCTCTGATAAGGTTTCTGCAGCCTTATCTTGTAGGATTTTGTTTAATAAAAAAATCAAGACAGAATAGGTGTTTCCAAGAGCATCTAATCTATTTTTTAAGACAAAATGTAAACCTAATTTAACCACTTTCTAAAGTATGGACAAGAATTTTCACAAAATATTTTTAAACCATGGGTTTTAAAATTGGCTCTAAACTAACACATTTCTTAGGGAGACTTGGTGTTTCATAATACTGTGGTAATTATTAGTACTAAAATCCATTTATTCATTTCGAATGTGCAGTATTCAGGGAGTTTCTCACCTTACCCTGTTCGTGGAAAGACTGTGTTTCATCAATATCTAAACAACTCTCAAAGCAGATGCTAAAATTAAAAATGGTCAAAGATTCCCCAAAGTACATTTCTACCTATTCAAAGAGAAATCAACATATTGAAAATACAGCATGTGCTATAATTTCCCCTTTTCTTATATTTATATACAGGGCTTTTAAAAATGTCTTTACAAACTAGCAAATCAGGGCATCAACATGCAAACACATTCATCTCCCAAAAATACTATGATAGGAAGTAATCACCTAATGATCCAACACTCTGCACAATGAGTACACCAGTTAGTGAAAATCAGAAAATTAAAGGAAGCATGTTTATTTAAATTAATTGTAGCTTATTGATGTAATTACCCATTTCTGTTACCCAAGTATGTTTTAATTCATGCACATTTATAACCGTACAGCCTATGTATCTTTCCACATGGTCAAACAAATTGGGTATACTAATGCGCTATGTAGACTCTGAGCTGACACCAATATTTGTGGGTCAATTATTCTTTTCCTGATACATTTGCTAAAACCGGTATCAACGGAGTCACCACATTTGGTTTTAAAACCTAATTTCCATGCTTTAATACTGCCCAAAGAGGTTTCAGTCCCGGCTACGAGCCTTGAGATTATTGGCCCAACGTGAGACAGACACAGAGCAAAAGCTCCTACAGCCACTTTCACTGAGGTGTAGAGTTCATTGTTTGAATTCCAGTTTTGATGTTCAGTGGGAAAACGGCCCAACCTAATATGTGCAAACAGGTGGCAGGTTTCCCAGCGTCCAAGTATTACACTCATCTTCCCGTAGAAGAGCCTTAGTGAGTCTTTCTGCTCATTAAGAAACCTCACGTTGGACCCTCCCAACCTCTCATTTAGCACGCAACTTTTACGAAGGATGGCTAACACTGTGCACCAAGGGTGTCCCAAAATGTCATGATTTCTCACGTATACCATTTCCTCTGGTTATTTCTCCCTATGCTTGTCTCTAAACTGTGAGGAGCAAATTTGAAAATAAAGCAAGTATAAAGCCAATAGTTGTGTATCTTGGAGGATTCTTTGAGAATAGACAGTTTGGATGAATGATTGAAATCAGAAGCGATTAAGCAAATACCTCAAAGAGCCCATGAAACTTGAGGTTGCAAGATATTTTCACACTTGTTCATTTAAACAAAAACATAACTGTCAACACACATGATAACAGTTGTCACGGCCACCTTTTACTGAGTGCCTGCCATATGCTAGCACTGTGATCTGCTGTAGGTTTGTCATTGCATTTAAACCATCCTAGGAGTTGGATATCTCAGCCCACATCTTCAACAGGTGGCAACCAAGGCTTAGAGAGATTAATTAATTCCCTCAAGGGTCTTGGTCTCACAGCTTGAATTTGATACTCCAGAACTGTCCACCTCCAAAGCTGGTATTCTTTTTTCCCCCATGTTTATTTATTTTGAGAGGGAGAGGGAGGAAGAGGGAGAGAGAGAATCTCAAGCAGGCTGCACACCCGCATGGAGCCCCACATGGGGCTCGATCTCACGACCATTATACGATGGCCTAAGCCAAAATCAAGAATTGGATACTTAACAGACTGAGCCGCCCAGGTGCCTCCAAAGCTTGTATTCTTCACTACTGACCTGTATGACTTCCTCCGTCATATACACCAAGAAACCTCTTGGCCACTCTTCCTTACCCTCAAATCAGCACGGGGTTCCTAGCCCTAAGCGTGATTGTAGCTCTTTATCTGACTTAATGTTCCTTGAAGGCAGGAACCTGCTTTTCTCTGCCACACTGGCGCCTACCACAGCATCTGTCATAAAGTACTCCCAAAAGGTTACAATGAAAGGAATCTAGAAAGGGCCAGAATCAAATATTCATTGTTGTCACTATCAACATTCACTCTCCACACTCCCAACCATATAGCGCAAGACATGAATTTTATGTAAGAACAGGTGGCCCATTTGGCAGCCTAATCGTCGTTGCCATTATTAGCACTTAGTATTCGTGAGAATGAAGAGTTCAGAAATGGAATCTTCCTGCTTCTTAAGAAGCCCAGAAACTGGGACTAGAATATACGTTCAGCCAAACGACAATTGTCGACAGCTCTGCTTCCATCAAAGGTTTTGAGAAAGGATAGTAGGGATCAGTCGCTTTATACTTCTGCGCTGGAAGCTCTCACACCAGAAGGCCCAGGGTTGTCTCAGAAGCGACAACGTGTTATGGATTAACAATCCACATTTAGAAAGGACTGAAGCAACACATACTCAAAAACTTCATTTGCATTACAAATAGGTAACCTGCCATGGTATTTTGCTACCCCACTGACATGTTGCCAGGGAACGACAGAAAAATAAAAACCAGTGTGTCTCCTCACAGGTGAGGAGCAGAACTTGAATAAAATGAAGCTGCTATTCACTCTGTTCTTCAGCTCGCCATATAAACACACCCCCACTCTTCTTCCCGGCCTAGAGAAGCAAGATGACAGGGGCATCCACCTCTGCCTCCTGAGGTCCCCAGCACGGAGGGACCCTAAGGTTCTAGCACAGGCGGAAGAGAAGGCTGAGAAAACAAAGAAAAGAGCTAGCGGAATGGGGAAGAGACGCTGGGATTCTCAACCAGAGAAAAGCCATTTTACACCTGAGAGCTAACAGGCCTTCAAAATAAGAGAGTGCTAATTGGTTGTAGCAATTGCCAACAGTAGACTTAGCTGGGCCAAGAGGCCGTTATAAAGCGCCAACGCAAACTCATTAAGAAAATTCATTCCACAAATATTAAATATACCAGCATCTGGTTGGGTTTTTTTTTTTTAAGTCCATCGTGATGGCTCTTTACAGTTTGTATTAGTTTTGTTTAATTTCCACGTCTATTTGCCCTGTAAGGCAGTCATAATCTCTGGCTAATAAATACGCTCTTAGAGGCCAGCGACCTGCCCGTGGTTACTCACCGGAGAAGCAGGAGACTCAAGAAATCCAAAGCTTGCATGCAGATACATCCGGCCCAGAAGCCCTCCAGGCATCCACGCTGTGCCACGTTGCTGCACGCTGCACCAGCAGTTCAAGCAATCGCAGTCTTCTGGCAGTGTGTAGAGGTGATGGGTCAAGAAAGGCTGCAGGAACCGCTCTCTTTCCAACTCCTCAAACTCACCATGCGGCCTTGCCTTTACTCTGTCTTTCCTTATATACCCTTCCCTCATTCCCTCTGGTCTCCATCTGCATTCTGTGAGGCCACTCATTACCCACACCATCACTTCCACTCATGTTAATCACAGGAGGATTATTTTTGAAGGCAAAGAGCTGTGCTAGGAAACGTCTTCAGGAGACACTCTACGGGAGCATTCAGTCATCGACACTTCACAACACCCACCAACTCCTCTTCAGCCAGCCGGACAATGAATCAAAAGTCAGAGGAGTCCGAGGTTTCACTGAGAATCTGTTTCCTCCTTCTCCTTCTTAAACCAGGAAGTACTTCCCTTGCTACATAGGCCAGCAACATGGGCATCACCTGGGAGCTTGTTAGAAATGCAGACTCTTGGGGCACCTGGATGGCTCAGGTGGTTAAGCATCCGACCTTAGTTCAGGTCATGATCTCACGGTTCGTGAGTTTGAGGCCTGAGTCAGGCTCTGTGCTGACACTCATAGCCTGGAACCTGCTTCAGATTCTCTCTCTCTCCCTCTCTCTCTCTCTCTCTCAATCTCTCTCTCTCACAAAAATAAATAAGCATTTAAAAAAAAAAAGAAA
Organism: Leopardus geoffroyi; assembly: GCF_018350155.1. Taxonomy (NCBI): domain Eukaryota; kingdom Metazoa; phylum Chordata; class Mammalia; order Carnivora; family Felidae; genus Leopardus; species Leopardus geoffroyi. The sequence continues at coordinate 116,968,009 of NC_059333.1, read as the reverse complement.
GAAATGCAAACTCTTAGCCTTTTGGATTTATTGAATCAAATTACCTTCTTCCAGATCACCGGGTATAGGTAATTGGTATGCACATCACAGTTCAAAAACCAGTGCTTCCTCACCAAGGACCATTAGAAAGAAAATACCTTTGGCTGTGGAAAGAGGTTTGTGCAGGTGGCAATTATCAAAGGATAACCTTAGGCAAGACAAAAGTACAAAAGGAGGTGGTGTAGGTGTAAGGAATCATACAATACTTGCCCTTGGTTGTTCTAATTAGATCATTGTGGTGCTGCCCTCTTGCTTTATAAGCCAGAAAAATGACCATGCTGGATCTGAAAGGTCATCCTATTGCAATGGCTACTCCCTGTATTGATAGGTTATATATATTGAGCTGTTTGCAAAATCCCTGGATAATGTCTCATTATACTTTATATTGAGGAGACACCAAGACTTCTTTAGGGTCTAAAATCAGATGGGACTCCAAAATGGAGAACCTCACAATCCCATAACAACTATATGGCTGGTGATGGCACCTTGCTTGGCCAAAGAACATTCTGAGACCTGCAGACATGTTATTTTATCTTTAAGGCGGTAAAAAACCTTTATTACAGTAAGAAATAAGAAAATGTCAGGGCAACTGGGTGGCTCAGTCGGTTGAGCGACCGACTTTGGCTCAGGTCATTATCTCACGGTCCATGAATTCGAGCCCCGCGTTGGGCTCTGTGCTGACAGAGCCTGGAGCCTGTTTTAGATTCTGTGTCTCCCTCTCTCTCTACCCCTTCCCCACTCACGCACTCTCTGTCTCTCAAAGATGAATAAACGTTAAAAAAAAAAAGTGGGGCGCCTCGGTGGCGCAGTCGGTTAAGCGTCCGACTTCAGCCAGGTCACGATCTCGCGGTCCGTGAGTTCCAGCCCCGCGTCAGGCTCTGGGCTGATGGCTCAGAGCCTGGAGCCTGTTTCCGATTCTGTGTCTCCCTCTCTCTCTGCCCCTCCCCCGTTCATGCTCTGTCTCTCTCTGTCCCAAAAAAATAAATAAACGTTGAAAAAAAATTAAAAAAAAAAAAAAGAAAGAAAGAAAGAAAATCTCATTGGTGGATTTGCATAAAGACTAACAGAAATGAATTGACTCCATTACAAGTCTCTTAAAAAAAAAAAAAAAAAAACTTGCTAGGCCAGAGACTACACTGAAATGGGATAATACCATTTCTGTAATCATACTAGGAGCAACTAAGAAGTGATTTATACCTTGAAATTAGAATTTAGAAAAGTAGATCCCATGATTAAGTCTGACTTTTTTTGCTATATAAAGTCTCAGTTATCTGTTTTGGCTTTTAGTAATATAGTAAAACATTATGTAACATATTTCCATAATTAATCTCTTGGGAAAGACAAATTATATCTAACTTATATCTGTAATTTAAAGTTACTGCAAATTATACCCAATACATCTTTTCCTGGATCTGTATATATTTTCTACAGTTGCATTTGTTTCGGTTAGATACAGACATAGCAAAAATGTCCTTTGGTGGTAAGCAGTGACTTTTCAACTGGCAATTTATAAATTCCAGATTGTCGGCAAATGGGAGAAGAAGAAAATTCTATTATGAGCAAATTAATTGCCCCATAGGTTTGGATAATACCAAGGACATAATTGCATTCTCTGAATTACTATATCTATCTATCTATCTATCTATCTATCTATCTAGTAGAGGCAGTATTCACCTATAGCAAAAGGTGTGATGCTTATGCCCTGTCTGCAGCATTTATAAAAAGTTTCTTCCATAATAAAACACACAAAAGGGAAATGTGATAGAAAAGGAATAAGAGAGCTAAAGAAGGTATTTTTTTTCAGCACCTGAATTTTAAAAAGACTAGAATTCATGCCAAGTCCAAATTATTTAGGTGATACTTCCCATGATGCTCTATGAAAAGTGTCAACTCCTTACAAGAAAAAATGTAATTAACACCTTGAATGTGTATGTATATAAGCATAAAACTAATAACTAATATTTATTTAGTGTTTAGAAATACACTACAAGCACTGTCTAAAAGTTTTATAAATATTAACTCAATACAATTCTGAGGTAAGTAATATTATTATTACCAGCCCCTTTCATAGATGGAGAAACAGAAGTACATCCATGTTACCCAATTAGCCCAAGGCCACCAAGTAGTAAACAGTAGAACCAGAAGTTGAGCCAAGAAAGTCTGGCTTCAGAGCCTATGCTCTTAACCACAACACCCACCGTGTCTCTTTTTTAGAAAAAGTGCAAAATATTTGAATGATCCTTTCCTGTGCCAGTAATTTACAGTATTCCTAGGTATTTTGTTTCTAATGAATGTGGATATAGATTACATTTTTATAATGAAGTTTTCTATGAGAAATGTGTTACTGTTCCAAATACACACCAGTTTAACGTGCACTAGAACGTCCAGATTCTGTGAGGAGATTTTACATAAAAGATCCTTAAAGGTGCCTAAGTAAATCACATTATGTTAAATAGTGTTTCCCAAACCTGCCTGATCATTAGAATCGCCTGGATAGCTTGTTTACCTTACAGGCTCTGAGTCCCTTCCCAGAACTAGTAAATCCTGGAAAAGTATCTGTAAGCAGTGCCTCCAAGTGATTCTTAGGATTGAGGAACTGTGGAAAATACTGGTTAAATAATCAGTTTCAACTTAAACCCTCTTTAAATGATCAACTCTTGAGTTTCTGAGTGTCTGCACAACCTTTGGTGGAGGAGTGGTTTCTGGGACTATGGCAGCTTACGTAGAGCAGTGAGCCTGCTCAACTTTTAGACTTACGTGTTGACTCAGACGAATCAGCTGAACCTCTGGAGTTCTACACTATTGCAAATAATACAAAAAAACATTCCTCCGACATGAAAGTAATGATTGAAAAAACGAGCAATCTTATTTGTTTCTGTTTCCACCCTTACTAAATTTCAAACACATTCGTTTTTACTAATATTTCATGACAATAAAGATATTTTAAAATAAGTAGTAACACCAAAAGGCACTAAGTACTTTTAAATTAGTGTTCTCTCCAAATAACAGGCCAAGAATTTCTTTTTTAACCGTTTCCCCTTGTATCCATGTTTTACTCCTATAAAACTCTTGCTATTTCAGCCCTACAGTTCCAAATACCATGTTTTCATTTTTCAGTAAAATTGATACCTCCATGGGAAAATGTTGAAATATTTTAAAAGAAGTTTTTTATCCATCAAAAATTACTACCGCATTAAAAGCATTTCAAACCTATATGTACTTCATACCTATAAAATGCCAGTATGGTATTATGGTTGTAAACACTGTTATTATATATATATATATATATATATATATATATATATATATATATACACATATATATGCGCATATATATGTATATATATATGCACATATATATGTATATATATATATATATATTTAAACTCAAAACATATTTTTAAAACTCTATAAATATATGTAATTTATGGGAAAGCAATAATTAAAATTGAATTGAATTATGCCGTTTTCTATGCCAGGTTTTTCACTTCTTTGGAATTTATAGGAAATAATGCTATAAACCTATTCAATGATTATAAAAGTGACATGCACCTGGGTGCCTCATCTGAAATATAAATTTGTTTCTCTTTTATAGAGAAGTACCTGGAAATAAAAGATATTATAAATCAAGCCCTCCCATGTGCATAAACAAAATGCATGGTCCATTATCATTCTGTCTGATTTAATAACTTCAGAGCAGAGGGCTTTGGGCACCTTAGAGAGAGAACCGATCACTCATTTTTTACCTGCACAGAAGGAGAGAAAACTTGGTTTTGAGATGTGACACCCAAATAAGATGTTAGTACTCCATTTAAAAGAGAAAGCCATCTTTGTCTCTTGGTTTTATGAAATTTAAATGTACTGGGTTGTAGAACTATATATATTGCATCTCCCTTCTGTGAGACCCACCAGGGCACCCATGAAAAGAAGATGTATCTCAGTAGGGTTTTCCTTGTAAAATATTTAAATGAAAAATTGAGCACTTTAAGGCTTTCACAATCATTCTTTTTCATCATGCAATAAAATATTCATACAATGCAAAAACGCTGCCGTTCTTACAGCATTTTAATTTAAAAAATAAACAATACAATGGTGATTTCCAAGAATGCCATGCAGTAGGATAAAGGAAATACCAAGAGAAGGAAAGGAAATTATATTTTTAATCTCCTAGAATTTAATATTTAACAAAGCAACCCTTCACTTTTATTTCAAACAAAAACCTTTTTTATTAGAGAATTCAACACGAATTTAGTAGGCACAGCACAGATTATTTACTTGTTTTATAGGTTCTCAGTTTGCAAAATGGCATTATCACTTTTATTACTCACTGCTTTGGTTCATCACATGACTAAGTCTGCAAACCCAGAAAGACTCCTCCATTAACTTCTAGGAAGTAATTTGGGTTACTTATTGAATTTGGGTGCTGGAACATTTGACGATAAGGAGAGCTGATGAAGATAAGTCTATTAAAAGCTGAAAAAATTACACAAGCAAAATATTTTAGAAGTTTCTCAAAGGCAGTTCTTCCATACATAGCTCATATCTCCTATTTGGGTCCATGATATAACGAAAGACTATAGATGGAGGCCATATGAGAAGGGTGTGTTGTATGTATATTATATTTAAGCATTTATGCAGAGCGTGTCTAAATATAATATATAATGAAATAATATGTCATGAACATTTAAAGCACTGTAGAAACAAACATCAACACATTCTTCAGTCTCCATAGGAGAAGGCTAAGTAACTTGTGGTAAAAGAAATTGGACTATGGAAAATTAAGTTCATAGGTCCCATATAAATGACACAGAAGACTTGGCCTTTCACTTCCTTTTTGAAAAAATTATAGGCACCACCTCTGTAACATACATCAGTTGAAGGCTATATGTTATTTTAACTAGGATCAGAGCCCATTTATAACAGTAAGCCCTTTCAAAGGCATAGCATTCTTCAATTTAAATATGTATGTATGTATATCTCACACACTAGGCATTTAAAGAGAACTATCCGTTATTGAGATGTTTACTTTTTTGCTTTTGTTAATAATTTTCCTAGAATATTTATGTAAGGATGGGATCCTTAATGCTTCATCAATAAAAACACACAAACTAGAAGCTGCTGAAACACAGGGCATGAGGTTGCTTTTGATGTTACCCAACTTTATATTAAAATTAAATGTTAGAACTCTGTGGGAGGTAAGCCATTGGGCATGCAGGGGTTAACCTATGGATAGGGTCAAGAGGAATTGAAGTCAGCAGGGGTAACCAGATGTTAGAGAACCCCAGGCATCACCTCTCAGTTGGTGATCTGCCTTTCTGGCCCCACTTTGTCCCAGTCTGAGTGCTTGAATCATGGTGCTTCCCATTGCCCTCCTGACTCTGACCTCCAGGGTTCCCGACCTTAGTTTGCCAACCTGGCTTTGCTCTGTGGTAAGCCTGACTTTGACCTGACCATCTGATTCTAATGTTCTGCTCTGTTTCTGATCTTGCTTCCTGTTCTGTCTATAGTATCCCAGGTCTTAATCTATTTCCACAAACAAATCTCTATCCTTGACCACTCTTTTTTTTTTTTTTTTTTTTTTTGATGCTTTGGCATCTTTATGACTAAGTCTGTATGGTAGCCAATTTATCTATTTTATAAAAGAAGGAATAACCCTAGCCTCTCCCTTCATGAACTTTAGATTCCATTGGCATATCAAAGTTCCAGATTTTTAAAATATATATCAATCCTATGACATATATCACACAATATATGTAACCATAATGTGTATATAGATTTAGGTAGCCAGCCCTAAAGTTTCCAGATTTTTAAAATATATATAAATCTTAATATGTTATATAGACTTAGGTAGTCAGAACTTCATCAGTAAATTCAAGATACCAAGAAGAGTTAAACTTAAAATTTTCTCTATCTACTAAGCCTATAGAATCAACTGTGTATTTTCAAAACATATAATAACTTCCTTTTATTTATCTTATGATACCAAACTATAAAATGTGTATGAAAAGACAAAGCAGAAATTTTCTTTCTAATAAACAAATAGCCATAATAAAATTTCATCTCATGTGGCATCCTTTTTGAAAATATGATGTGGGATGAGGGTGTCACACTGTGAAATTTTAATTAAAGCATAGATAAAATCCCAATGCTTGGCCAAGAATTATAACCAACCTGACTTTGCTTATCAGTCAACGTTGTTATCTAGTGTAATTGCCAACTAAAGTTTCTTTTATTTTAATACACATACTGCAGGGTGCCTGGGTGGCTCAGTCGGTTGAGCGTCCGGCTTCGGCTTGGGTCATGATCTCACAGTTTGTGGGTTCGAGCCCTGCATCGGGCTCTGTGCTGATGGCTCAGAGCCTGGAGCCTGCTTCGAATTCTGTGTCTCCCTCTCTCTCTGCTCCTCCCTCACTCATGCTCTGTCTCTCTCCTTCAAAAATAAATAAAAATGTTAAAAAAAAATTTTTTTTTTTAAATACACATACTGAAAACAAATGTCCACTTATGGTTAAGTAAATTGAACGGGGTAACTATTTACTGTCATCACTGAAACTAATACACTGAGTAAATCAACTACAATCAATAAGAAATCAGAAATCACTCAGCAAGCCCAAGATGACTTCTGTAGATTCAGCACTCCGCGGAATAAAAATTATGTATATTGATAAACCCCATGCAGGTTCCAAAAACCAATGAACAAACATTGCCCATTCCAGCACTTTTTGAGCAATATTCTATAAATAAATGCAATTTGAAGGAATGGACAAAATAAAAAGTCCAGAAACAATCAATGTTGGTCATGCAAATTACCGTACATCACTTTGACAAATCTGAGTTCAGAAAATTCAGTAGTCCAAAATCGTGTGCCCTGACCGTCCTCATGGTCTTCGTGCACACGGTGAGTCCGACCACAGACAGGTTAACAAGATAGGCAAAGATGGAAAAACTAAGGGTGATTGCAGAACCACTCTGGAGTATATTCTGGATATTTCTTTACAGGCTGGATAAGGATGGAAATTCTGTGAGGATATATCTAGTCCCCATTCTGATAAAATGGTGGACCTCATACCAACTTCTAAGTCTTTGAAAATCAAATTGTACCTTCACCTCTTTCAACCCATTAGTTTTTCTGAAAGCGTAAGCTCCCACAAATTTTGGTATGTCTGTTACTTAAAAGCATCTCCTTTAAAAGGAGGAAATCACGACACTATATTGGCAACCAAATAGGAGATGCAGTGACATGCCTCCCACAGGAAAGAGCCACTGTCAGCAAAGGACAAGAGGCCTGGTGGTTTCTCTCTCTTCAACCCGCCAGATACTTACAGGCTCTCTCAACCAGAATATTAAACAAAGCATTCAACAAATGCTCAATACATTTTTTTTTAATATTCTGACTTAATCTCAAAATGGAGTTTTTATCTTGTAGTAAGAAGAAACCAGCACAGAAGGAAAGGACCAAAAATGCAGCTACAAACACAAAGGTAATTCCCTCAAGAGGGACATCATTCCGTGCCTTATCTTCCCGGCTCTGGATATCCTGCCTGCCTGGCCAGCCACCTAGAACTGCCTGCCTGTGCAATACTCAGGGGGGCGCCCTCACCTTCTGGCCAGTGTAAACAAAGTAGTGGAGTCTTAGTCCCAAGAGGGCTTAACAACCTCGAACGGACACGGGGCAATGGCTACCTTCTGCACCTAGAAATGGTCTGGCTGAGGTAGTATTGGAAAGGCTGATGGAGAAGCTGGAGGTCAAAGACAGGAGCTGCTGCACTGTTCGTGTGAACCACCATGCTAGGAACTTGCCGGTGTGTGCCACTGTCCTTTGTGGGGCTGCTTTCTGGTTGCCAGGGGCTCCGGGGACTTGTCGGAGGCCACACAGAAGCCACACCCCCTCAGACACACCAAACGCACACAATCACATTGCTATTTTTTTTTTTTTTTCCAGTCTCCAAATCTGCCTAGGAATTGAAGACTACTTAAGAGAACAAGCACATCAGATTTAGTAAAAGGCGGGTGAAAACAAATGCTCCAAATTCGGGGAAGGGATTCTGTGTAAAAATATGAAGCCAGTGAAAAAGCAAAATTGTCCAATCACTTATTTAGCATCATCTATCCAAAGAAACCTCAGGATTCTTATTGATTTTTCTTCTCTTTTTCTTCTTGCACTTATATCCCGGGAACTACTCCTTGAACCCCCCACCTGGGGAACGCAAAAAACAAAAACACACAAAACAAAACCATGGACTCGGCACCCTTTGAAAATTGAGCTCGCCTGAAAAAAATGAGCCAGAGCGGCTGGTGGCTGCTTTGGTGTTCGCCACCAGAGCCGTTTGCTTTCAACCGCGCTGCCTCGGATAAGTAGTCATTTAGAGGCTTCTCGCCGTTGAGCGTAGAGTCCCTTCATTCTTTCAAAGCATCTCCATTTTCTAATAGTCACTGTTGTGCGAGTCGTTTGCTTCTCTTTTTTACAGTTACAAGGCGCTTTCTCTCTCGTGATTTTCCTAAGAAGTGAACAGGAGTACAAATTTTACTACGTTGCTAGTAAGCCTGGGGCAGGAAAGGCCAGGGGCCAGACCCTCCGGGACAGCAACCTGGAAAAACTGGAGTCGTGAGGAAAATTGTACAACTGCAGTTAAATCTGAATCAGGAAACTTCCCTAGGTTTTTCTTTGCTTCCTTTCTATTACTACTCAAATTTAAGTCCTTCTCTTATTACATACCGCAAATGAAGTTAACAAGGAAAACTATTGTCTCTTTGATGGGTACTATTTTAATTGTATATACAATAACACAGATAAAGAGAGTTGTTGCGTGGAACAAAAGCAGAGATGCTTTTGCAACAAAAACAAGACAATTTGTGATTGTGTACCCTGTCACGTAGCTTAAAAACCGCAGGTTAAGCAAATTACCATAGGGACTTTATTCTTAATTCTGCCCATCACCTAAGTGAATGATCAAGTCTGAACCTTTCAGTGAGAGCTGCATTTTTTTTCCAAATACCTTCCTACTTAGCAGCCTAAAGGGACCCGTCACATCAGTAACACCTTCTATGCGCTGTCGCGTCCCAGCTTGAACACACTAAACTCGGGGGCCTTTGAAATCTTTAAAGCCAATCATACATAAGACAGATTCTATATTGCAGGGCTGGCTGGCTACACTTCAGCACAAAACAATATTTCAAGCTTTCTGATATACATGTGTCACCTCTTTGTGACAAATAGCTGGTATTAATTAGGCACTAGACTTGGTAAGATTGCTGTTATTAACTGAGAGAAGATGGGTTGGATTTAATTGTGTGTGACATCAAAGTCAAGTGACTGATATTTCAAGCATCATTTAAAATGTTTGATATTGAAGTCATTGTATTCACATAAAGACTGTCTAAAAATATAAAGGAGACTGATGAGAAAAGAACTGAAATGCATTTGTACATCTATCTTATGAAGTGTATTTGATGGCATTTTACTGGTATTTTCAGTCCACGTTTGTAATATTTATTTGTTTAGCTGCATAAAATTTTTATTTCATAATGGACTTGAGAGTTCTCAAAATTAACACTAAGCCAAACATGGTCTGTTTAAAGTGGTAACTGTTCTTTAAGGGACAAGTTGCCAATTTGTTTAAAATATGTTTTGATGTAAACAGGAGTAAAACAAGAATATTAAGCAAAATTATTTCAACAAAGTATCATATTACCTATCAAAAGATCATTGAGAATAACTGAAACAACAAATAAGCATTTGAAATTAAAAATCTAAAACTTCATCAAGAGTTGCACAAAAGGCAGTTTGGCTACAAAACAAAAATAAATTGAAATACTATCACTTGAATTATTTAATGATGATCAGCATTTCTTATATTGTGTTAATACATGAAAATGTAGGAGAGAAACACTGTAAATTAAGATCAATTCAATAAATCCAATTAGTTCAAGTAAAGATGCTCTAACATAAAAATAGTGTAATAGTTTGTTTAATTACTTTCAGAGAAAAGATTAAGATATTTATTTATTTGACAGTTGACATAAAATACACGAGACAATTACATGGAAATCTGCTTAATTGAAATGTAATATGTTATAACAAAATATCCCTTGGGTATTGTTTTAAGAACAGAAATATAGTTCACAGTAACCAAAAGCTAATACGTTTTCCAATATATTGCCAAGCACTCTGATAAAAAAAAAAAAAAAAAAAAAAAAAAAACAAGAAAAGACATCCACATATAAAAATGTTGAGAATTGGGTAAGTGGTATTAAATCATTGTATTTGAATATTTTTTCATTTTTCTTATTGATCTTTTTAATCATATAGATCAGTTCTTAACAAAAATTTAGTCAAAAGAGTGTGCTTAAATCTTTACACTACACTTTAGTTTTTTATATTATATACCTAATTTCTCCCTTTATTCTCAAAATACTGAGTTACTTATGAAAATAAACATGAGAAACCATTAGATTTTTTAACATATTTGACTAGTGACCAAAAATATAACTGTGGGAAAAAGAGCGATTCTTAAAGTAAAAGTGCTAAAACTTGATCTATAAAATTACTTCTATTCCCCTAAATTTTAACGTAGTATTTTAAGGTGGTTATGAGCCCTTAATTCTCTAGATAAATGGTAAAATGGTACGATGGATGATGTACCTATGGATACCTATCAATTTATATACAGAAACTTCCAGAAATAAATAGGGCACAAATCTATCATCTCTGCGCTGCTTCCTATGGGACTGATTAAATAATTGTAATTTAAAATTCAGCTTTACTACACCCATAGACCTAACAGGTGCTTTTTAATAATTTCAAGTGTAGGTCTTCTGAAATTTAAGAGTTTTAAAGAATATTGAGATATAAATAAACTATATATTAAATATTCATTACCAAGTATTTCTTTGATTTTCTGAACTTATCACAGAAACAATTATGTGTTTGGTGTGTATTTTGTTCTATATTTCTGTCTCTTACATTTAACTTCCAAAAAAGCTATCCAACTTAAGTTATATCCAACTTAGGCATTGTGGTTACTTAAATGGTATTTGTAAATTGAAAAGAAGTATTCAAATGTAAAGTATTATTAATATAAAAATCATAGGAATAATATCCCCTTTATAATGTTAAAGTATCTGGCTTCCCACTCCCTACAAGGACTGTTTTGTTAACAGAATAAATCAAACTCACTTAATAATTATGCTCTGGATCCACCATAGGCAACACTTTGAAGTAAATAACAATCGTGATAACCTTACATTATATATAATCATACTATTGTTTACAACATATTTTTGTTTTATTTTATCTATCACAATAACCTTAAGATAGGTAGTAACCTTTTGTTGTCCTTGAACCCGATATGAATTTTTGTTTGTTCCTTCACACTCTGCCCTCTTCCCTACTGCAAGTCCTTCTTTGTTAGATGAATGATTGGTTAAATTATGCAACAGTCTCAAAGAGAAATGGTAGTGTAACCTGGGTCAATCCCAAGCAAACTCATTTCCAACAGGGCCCTCAGAATCTTTCCAGAGAAGTACTTAATGGTGAAGTCACCTGACACCATGACATTTCAATGTGACAAATGTTTTGGGCTTAGGTCACTTCCCTACATCCTTCCATTCACATTGTAGATGGACACCTACCCCCTTGTATGAAAGGCAGTCCCAGATCTAACGTGACTGAGTGTGTGTTTGTTTTTTCTCTCCATGTTTTCAACGTATGCCACTGGTTGTCCTTATCGATAGTGGATTAGAGAATGTAGCTAAGTAAACTATGTTCCTAAATTTAACTCACATGTGAACATAAGCATATCCCTAGATCTGCCAGACATTGTGTAGATTTGTGTTCCTAGTCATAAAGTGTGACAGGTGGATAGATTTCCCAACATATCCTTCTGTCACACCAGATAGATGATATAAATAGATGATGATAGATAGATTATAGATAGATAGATAGATAGACAGACAGACAGACAGACAGACAGTCAGGTGGACTTCTATAACAAGACATAAGACTGGGATGCTAGAAACTGATTAACAAGTGTTAGCATGGTCACTTTTTGAACAATGGAAGTCCAGAATTCTTACTCTCAGCCCTTACCGGGGCCCGTCGTTCCAGTGTGGCCCAGTCTCTTCCTCCTTCATCTGTAGAAGGTTCACACACTTACAGAGATAGGGACTCTATCTTCTTTCACCATTGCACCCCAGTGCCCTAGGACAGAGTCTATCCAATAGTGGATTTTTTTGTAAAAAGCCATACAGACGGAAGATCAATGGTTTCATTTAGTTTTCAAAGGACAACACATTATTGTATCAAGGATCAGTTAGAAAGAATCTTAGCCAAGTTGTAGAGGAATGGGAGTTGCTGTAGAAGATAACCCCAGAATTGATTTTCAGCCAATAAGTGGCCAGTGTATAGGAATATGGCTTTATTGGTTAATGTATTTGAATATATACTACTTGAGAGAAAGCTGCTAAGTCTCCTCAGCTGCAACCACTCAGGGCAACCCTCCCTGGAAGCCACAGGTGGGCACCTAGAGGGCACTGCCCTGGTGCTTCCAGTCCACCAGGCCTGCCAGCCAACCCAGCTTGGCTCCTGCATTCCAGTCCCCATCCCAGTGTATTCCTCTGGTTAGAGCATATCACAGCAGGACAGACAGTGCCTAACAGTGGCAATGGCATCCTGACAGGGAAATACCCAGTGCCCATCTACACCTATTGTCCAATGCCACTGCTGCTCACATCACCAACCAGCAACACCCCAAGGTCATGCTCACATGATTGCTTCTGGTATCTATCTGAGCCTCGACAGTTCAGTCTCGGTCATCTAAAATATTTTTAATAGCACCCCTGTGTGACCTTGTGTATGTAAAGACATTCATCTGTCAAATAAAAAGATAAATCATAGAATATTAGAACTGGGAGAGACCTAAGACATCACCTTATTTCAACTATCAATGTTGCAAATTAGGAAATTCAGGTCCAGAGAAGTTAGGTAATTTTTCTAAGTCTACATAGGAAAGGGAAAATGAAGATACTACACAGGAATGTGTGTATGCATTTTTAATACTATTTTTATTTATTTGAACCAAAATTTAAGCCAAAAAATCTAAAAGTACTTATAAGAGGAACTATTGATAAAGGCACAAATGGAAACAGAAACTCCAACAAATATCACTAGGTCCTTTAAAATCCCCATAACAAATTTTAGATATGTAAAAATCAAGACAAAACATGAATGTTCTGTAATAACTACTTCATGCTGGTCATGATATATTTAACGGTATTATAAATTATGATGTATGTAAGAATGTCCAGGAAAGTCCCTGACATATAAAAGGTGTCATAAATGTTAAGTAAATGACCGAACTGTTAGTAACTATATTAACTAGTAGAATTTCTTCCGAATTTTTCTTTAGGTTTTATTTGGATACAATGAATAAGCCAGAGAATAGTATCTTAACCCTAATCCAAGGCCTGTCTTTCCTGGGTACCCACTCCTGGTCTTAGGGCACGGCAGTGTCACCGTCTAGACAGCCTCAGTCTTAAGATGAATGGAGACAGGAAATGGATTCAGTATTACTGGTCCCTCAAGAACCATGAGCTGGCTCCACTGCATCCTTGTCAAAGCTGCAGTTCCAGAGAAAGGGATAAGAGGCAGACAGGATTTCCAGTTCTATCCAAGGAGGAAGGACACGTGGACCGAAAGGACTTATCACACGTCCAGTGAGCTCCCACCTCTCATTACATGCAGAATTTATTTCTTAGAGATTTGCTTCCTCTTGCAGTCTACTAAAAGAAATAGAGGCCTAATTGTAAGTGGCTTAGAAAACTTTAACTAATATTATTAAAATACTCATGTGAAAATTATGTAACAATAAGAAACCCACTATGGAAAAATCTTGGTGAGGAGAATTCCAAGCGAAGAGAATAGCAAAGGCAAAGGCCTCAAGGAACATACAATATTTGAAAGCAGAAAGGCCAGGGGTGTCTGGAAACCATGATGGAGGCAAGGAATGGAATGAAATGATCTGGAAGTCAATAGATAGCAGATTAAGGAGAGCCATGAATGTCATTGGAAGGAGTGTGAATTCCATGCTAAACACAATGGGAAGCTAGGCTTGAAGAGAGAGGCCCTTCTCTATCCATTCCAACACTACCCCAGATTAAATTCCTATCAACAGTAACCTCTTCCAGGACCTTTTTTGCTGTACCTGTGTCAGAATTGGTTGGTGGGTAATCACCAAAGGTCTCCAGTTGCTCTGCAGGAAGGCCACAGTCTATGTACAGAACTGATGTTTTAGGCAACATAACACCAGAGATTGATTCAGTAACCAAGGAGCACCTTTCCTCATGTCTTCAATTACCACTACTTCCTTCATTACCCTCCCTTTTTCCATCAAATATAAGCTTCTTAATAGATTTTGATTTAGTTTCTTACTTTCATCATAGTCTTAAGGCATTCTATGTTCTAAATATGTCACCTATTGCCAAATTTTCTTTTTAAATTATTCCTTAGATATATCAACATATTGGAGCACCTGGGTGGCTCAGTCAGTTAAGTGACTGACTCTTGATTTCAGCTCAGGTCATGATCTCACGGTTTATGAGTTCAAGCCCCTCATCAGGTTCTGTGCTGACATGCGGAGAGTGCTTGGGATTCTCTCTCTCCCTCTCTCTCTGTCCCTCCCCTGCTTGCTCTCTCTCTCTCTCTCTCTCTCTCTCAAAATAAATAAAAGCATTTAAAAAATTAAAAAGAAGAAACATTAACATATGGAATGTCTCAATAATATCTCCTCTAAGAAAAGCACGAGTTAACAAAACATTCACAGAGAAATTAAGCAAAATTGTTGTCTCCTCTATTTCATAAAAAACCAGGAGCCTATTCTTAAAGAAGTAAAAAGTTCAGGCACGTTCTTAGAAAACACATTTTCTGCCTTTGTGGCTTTTACCATAAAGAACTCTGTCACTAGGAGAGCTCCTCAGTATGAAATGTTTTAAGCTTCTAGTTGCTGAGGTAGATGTTTATTAAGGTGTTTTATCTGTGAAAGAGCTGTCCCTTAGAATTCCATCATTGGTAACATGTAAGAATTTTCTTAGAGAATCTAGTACCAGAAAGGGTTTTTGTAGAAACAATATGCAAAGTACTTGTGTAGAGAGAGAGAGCGGAGAGCCAGGGAGAGGCAGTAATACCAAGATCCTCAGATATTATTAGTATATTAGTGACCACAAGTGAAAAATGTGACTTGAATGCTCTACTCAGGTTTTCCAAAATGCAAACTCCTCTGTAATTTCAGGAAAGGGTCATTTGAAGCAATAAAGATATTCCCACACATAGTAAAATGACAAAAGAGTGATGGTGACCTAAGAAATCACACTTCCCAGAATATCCTTTTTTCCAAAATCTGTATTCTCTACTAAGGACACTGCAAGATAAGAGTATCACAGTCACTGCACAGAGCTGTGCAACCTCACCTCAACAACCCTGGCCTCTAGATAATATAAAATAATTGTAATTAAAGTTGGGATACGTTTATAGGAAATATAAAAATAAGTGCATTTTTTACAGAATCAGTATTTCAACCAAAAAGAACTTTTCAAACAAGGGATGACCTGTGGTCGCTCCAGAAACTAAGGGAACATTCAGGCTCTACTAACTCACAGTGGAAAGTCTTTCCTCTTCACCACTAATTTTTTTTTCTGACCATGGGCAAGTTGCAGACCCAACAACTAAGTGATTTATGTCAATAAAACTTCTGTTTATAGAGTTGAGATTGCCTGCTTTTGAAAGCTTAAACCTTGAAGATGACATGGACAACTTGAAAAACCTATGGTCAGAAAAAGAGAGATTTAAAAACCATGAAAAGAGTGTTTGTTCCGTTTTGATTATCCCGAGATATAAAGGATATTTAACATTCCAGAAAGATTCAAAATAGTATTGTGGCCAAGGAAAGCAGGGTATGGACCTTACTAGTTTATAGCACAGGAAGACTTCCTGAGATTTCATGGTGTGTGCGTGTGTGTGTGTGTGTGTGTGTGTGTGTGTGTGTGTTTGACTGTGTCTGTGTGTCTGTGTAAAACATATGCCTTGAAATTTTATCACATAATTATGTAAAACAAACTATTATGCTTTGTAATATTTTCACTGGTACCTGTAACATCTTGCAATTTTCTACAGCATAAGGACATCCAGGCAACATATTCAGATTGAAATCTAAGATATTTAAAAGAAAAAAATCAAGTGACACATACTAAATTTTTCCATAAGAACAAATTGAGGCTTTTGAAATGCTCCTAGATTTTAAAGTCTTATTTTCAGGTTAACAAATTCCATACACATATAAACTCACACACACAGACACACACACACACACACACACACACACACACACACACTTCATAAATCAGGCCATTTATACACCAACTGATATTCTCTAAAGAAAACTTCTAAGGTAGATGTTAAAACATCTATATGCATATATACATACAACACACATTAACTCTCACACATACAAATTTTCTCTGTTTCTTTGTGGGGGGGATGTTGCAAGGTGGGGAGGAAAGTAAATTCATCCAAATATCCAGATATTATGCAATTGATTGACTTAATTCAGACAACTATTCATTTATCATAGCTTCAATAGACTTCAAACAGTATTTTTAATGCTATTGAACAATGTTGATTCATTTTTTATTTTGCTTTTTAATTTTTTAAATAAAAATGTTCTCCAAAAAATAAATAAAATCCATAGATCTAAAAATCATGCTTAAACTTATATGGTGATGTATGACAATTATTTCTCAATAAATGGAAAAAATGTTTCCTAGTTATAAAAGTAATACTTATTAGATGCATAAACCTTGATAGATACATAAAATAGATGCATATACAAGAAACACCAAAAGACAAAACAAAACAAAAAAACAAGCCTGTGATCCCACTACCCAGAAACCACTGCTATTAATATTTAATATATTTTTTATGTGGTATCATTGGACTTTAATCCCACTACCCTAAGACCACGAACTTTTGGATATATGTCCTTAGACTCTTTTTTCTATGGAATCATTTGGTCTGTAGACAAGGTACACAGCAGGCTGGATCCTTCAGGAATCAAAACCATCTGATGCTGGCCTACACTGAGCATCCCGTGTATCCTCCTTTAGGTACACGGCCTTTAGGCCTTTAGGTAGCCTCCTGATTCTGGTAATGCTCTAGGAAGAGTCACCTTCCCTGCCATACTAGCACAAGAGAAGAAAGTCTAGGGATGCTGCCACCTGTCCACCTCTGTGTCCGCATGCCTGCCCCCCCCCCCAAGCTCAATTAATTCTGAATTTAAAGGGATAAAAACAAAATCTGAGTCTGAGAAACCTGGGAAGTGAGTCATTTACAGTTAGAATGAGACTCTGGACCACAATGGTGACATAGAAAACTCCTGAATTTCCCTCTTCCCACCCACAAATATATAGCTATACATGAAGGAGTTAATTTTTTGATAAATCCAGAAACTAGCTGAGTGACTCGTGTACATTGGGCGACTGAGAAAACACCCACATCAAAACAGGTAGGAAAGGCTAAGAAACACTTTCGTCATAAAACCCTACCCCCAGCACAGCGCCATACAATTGGGAGGAAACCCTCAACTCCCAACTTCTCCCTGAGGAGCAAAGAATTTGGACCACATATCTAGCTCCCCATTTGTAAGGCTGCCAACCCAAAGCATGGGCCCTCAACACACTACTTCTGACAGGCAACAGGGCTTGCATTCAGAGTCTGACAGGACTACCGCAAACAAAGAAGCAGCTCATATCAAACATGTGAGCACTTGTCACAGCTACCCCTCCAAGAGCTCAGCACAGGGGAAGCAGGCAATGATGTCTACTTCCCAATTTTTCTCCAGAAAGCATGCATCTAGGTGCTGGCTGTTATCCTCCTCAGAGCCAAAGAGCCAGAGGGCACTTCCCTTGTTATCTCCCTCCAGCTCATTCCAACAATAAAACCAAGTTTCCAGAATCTTCCTGCAATGAACAGGTCTACACATTTCAGCACCCAACTTTTATGGCGCCATTGGAGAGAATGACACCCAAATCACCTAGATCTGATAATCAAAAGAGATGTATTCATGAGTCCCACAGGACTAAAGCAAAGAAAAAAAAAACAATTCTTAACCAAAACGTAAGCACTTGGGCTAAAAACATGTTAATACCAGCCAATGAATTCAGTAAAATTGCACCATAAACCAATATACAAAACTCAGTTGTGATTATATACACTAACAATGAACTATCAGGGAGAAAAATTAAGAAAACAATCCCACTTAGAACACCAAAAAAAAAATAAAATATTTAGAAATAAATTTAACCAAGGAAGTGAAAGACCCATACACTGAAAACTATAAAATACTGATGAAAGAAATTGAAGAAGACACAAATAAATAGAAAGATATTCCGTGCTAAAGGATTGGAAGATTGTTGTTAAAATGTCCATTTCACCTAAAATGAGCTACAATTTCAAGGCAAGCCCTATCAAAATTCCAATGGCATTTTTCACAGAAATAGAAAAAAAAATGCTAAAGTTCCTACAGAACCACAAATGAACCCCAAGAGTCAAAGCAATCTTGAGGGAGAACAAAGCATCACACTTTTGGATTTCAACCTATATAAATATATATTATATACATATAATATACACTATTCAATGTACATATAATATACACTATATTATATATGTATACTTACTATTTGGTATATATATAGCTATAGCATTCAGAACTGTATGGTATTGGAATGAAACAGACACATAGATCAATGGAACAGAATAAAGAGCCCAGAAATAAACCCATGCATATATGGCCAATTTACAAAAAAGAGGCCAAGAATATACAATGCAAAAAGATAGTTTCTTCAATAAATGGGATTGGAAAAACTGGACAGCTACATCCAAAAGAATAAAATTGAATGACTGTCTAACACCACACACAAAAATTAACTCAAAATAGATTACAGTCTTAAATATAAGACCTGAAATTGTAAAACTTCAGGAAGAAAACACTGGGGTAAACTTCTTGATATTTGTCCTGGCAATCATTTTTTTCGATTTGACAGCAAAAGCACAGTCAACAAAGCAAAAAACAAGTGGGACTACATCAAACTAAGAGGTTTCTACACAGTAAAGGAAACCATCAACAAAATGAAAAGGCAACCTATGAAATGGGATAAGTTATTTGCAAAAAAACGCATCTGACAAGGAGTTAATATCCAAAATATACAAGGAACTCCTACTACTTAATAGCAAAAAACAAAATTAAAAAAAAATTTAAATGGGCAAAGTACCTGAATACCTGAATAGTCATTTTTTCCAACGAAGACATACAAATGGCCAATAGGTGCTCAACATCACTAATCATCATGGAAATGCAAATCAAAACCACATTGAGATATCACCTCACACCTGTTGGATATCTATTAGCAAAAAGACAAGATATAACAAACGTTGGCAAGGATGCAGACCAAAGAAAATCCTACACATTGTTGGTAGAAATGTAAAGCAGTACAGCCGTAGTGGAAAACAGTATGGAGGTTCCTCAAAATTTAAAATAGAGTTACCATATGAGGCGTGTATGGCTGCCTCAGTCAGTGGAACATTCAAATCTTGATCTCGGGATTGTGAGTTCAAGCCTCATGCTGGGTGTAGAGATTATGTAAAAATAAAATAAAATAAAAACGAATTACCATATGACCCAGCAATCCCATTTCTGGGTATATATCCAAAGGAAATAAAATCATTATCTCAAATAGTCATCTGTACTTTCCTTTTCATTATGGCATTATTCACAATAGCCAAGCTCTGGAAATAACCTACCAATGGATAAATGGATAAAGAAAATGTGGCGGGGACACACACACACACACACGTGAAATATTGCTCAGCCTTGAAAACAAGAAAACCCTGCCATTTGTGACAACACGGATGAAGCCGGAAGGAATTATGCTAAGCAAAACAAGCAAGACACAAAAAGACAAGTACTGCACAGATGATTTATATAGGAAATCTAAGAAATAGTCAAACTCATAGAAACAGAGAATACAATGCAGTTGCCAGGGCTGAAGAGTGGGAGAAATAGGGAGAGGCTGGTAAAAGGGTATAACCCTGGGGCGCCTGGGTGGCTCAGTCGGTTGAGCGTCCGACTTCGGCTCAGGTCATGATCTCGCTGTCTGTGAGTTCGAGTCCCGCGTCGGGCTCTGTGCTGACAGCTCAGAGCCTGGAGCCTGCTTTGGATTCTGTGTCTCCCTCTCTCTCTGACCCTCCCCTGTTCATGCTCTGTCTCTCTCTGTCTCAAAAATAAATAAACAATGGGGCGCCTGGGTGGCGCAGTCGGTTGGGCGTCCGACTTCAGCCAGGTCACGATCTCGCGGTCCGTGAGTTCGAGCCCCGCGTCAGGCTCTGGGCTGATGGGTCAGAGCCTGGAGCCCGTTTCCGATTCTGTGTCTCCCTCTCTCTCTGCCCCTCCCCCGTTCATGCTCTGTCTCTCTCTGTCCCAGAAATAAATGAACGTTGAAAAAAAAAATTTAAAAAAAAAAAAAAAAAAAAAAAAAATAAATAAACATTAAAAAATTTTTTTTAAAAAAAGGGTATAACCTTTCAGTTATGAGATGAATTAGAACTGAGGAGCTAATATACAATGTGGTGACTATAGTTGATAATACTGTATTTTATAACTGAAATTTACTAAGAGAGTTAGAACTTAGTGTTCTCACACACACACACACACACACAAAGATAAATATGTGAGGTGATGGATGTGTTAATCAACTCAGTGGTGGCAATCCTTTTACAATGTGCACACAGATCAAATCATCACATTGTACACTTTGTATATATGACAATTTTATCTGCCAATTACACCTCAACGAAGCTGAAAAAAATTTTAAATGAGATAATGCACATAAGCGTACTGAATAAAAAAGTACTATTTGGGGTGCCTGGCTGGCTCAGTTGGTAAAACATGTGACTCTTGATCTCAGGGTTGTAAGTTCAAGTCCCATGTTGGGTGGGTGTAGAGATTACTTAAAAATAAAAATCTCAAACTTAAAAAAAAAGTGTCGTAACAATCTAAGGGAGAAAAATTTTTTTAAGTTTCTCTTACGTATTCATTCTACTTCCCAAGACTTAAATGTCAGTGGCAAAAATATATATAAAGCTAATTCACTTTTTTCTTTTTCTATTGATAAAATAATCAAAATAGAAAAAAATAATTGCTTTTCACTTGGAGGAATAAAGGTACTTTGTATTGAATTTATTAATATGACCTTAAAAACATTTTTTATTTTTATAAATTTGTCTTCAGGTAAAGAAAAAAAAAAGATGTCCACCACTATTTTAGAACATTAAATTACCTAATCGTATCTACTTTTTACTGATATTTGGTGATTTAGTAAAATAGATACAATTGAGTCCCAAATATACATGCATTAATGTGTGAAAGTTTATAGTATTCTAAAGTAGAATTTTCCCATGAGAAATAGCATTCTATCTTTATAATAAGATCCAAAGTGTCAGTCAGACATAAAACCCAATAATTTCATTGCTGGCATATCAGAATATGGAAAAAGTTTGACATGAAAAGCAAAGGAATATGTTCCTTATTTTATTCAGATTACATGAGACCCAGCCATACTTACAACTGTGTAGTTAGGTAGCTTTTTCAGGGTTATAGATACATAGAATAATGGTAGTGCTATCCCTCATTGAATACTCAAGCAATCCAAATATCTTAGCCAGTTCAATTTTCTATAGTATGTGATTAAAAAATAAATAAATAAACAAAACTCTTGTTGCCATTGAAATGATACAGATATTTCTAGATTCTCCAACAGATAAAACTTGGTACATTATTCAGAATAAGTCAAAATTTATCAAATACAAGCAGTTTTTCTCCGCCTATATGCTCAAATATACTGATAATTTTTTGTTCTGTTTTTTAAAGATTTTATTTTTAAGTAATCGCTACCCCCAACATGGGGCTCAAACTCACAACCCCAAGATCAAGGGTCACATTCACTACCGACTGAGCCAACCAGGTTTCCCTATACTGATAGTTTTTTAGAACAAAATACAAACTACTAAAATTAACTTTAATAAACCCTGTTAAATATTGATTCAATTTTTTTAAGTTTCCCAGTTCAAAAGATACTAGTCATAGCTTCTTGTGAACTATCAAGAGATAAACTATGTCTTATAAAAACTACTCCACATTATTTAAAAAAAAAAAAAAAAACTGGAACCTAATCAAATAATGTTGAGTCTAACATAACCTTGATACCTAGTAGAGCAAGAATAGTATTTTTAAAAAGACAGTTATTGAAAGTTATTAAGAAATCTCACTTAAGATATAGGTATAAATTTTCAAAACTTATTATTAGTATATCAAAATTATGATGGTGAAATACATCATACCAGAAATACATGATAATTCTGCATCAAGCAGGCTATTAATGTAATACAACACATTTTCAAATTAAAGATGAAAAACCATATAATCACCTCCATAAAAGCAAAAATCAAAAACTAAGTTAAGGTGAAGTCAAAAATGCCCTCTCTGACTCCTATTTTACAAGGTACTGCAGGTCTTAGCCAAAGCAAGAAGCCAAGAAAAAGAACTAAGCCATAAGAACAAAGGGATGAAAACTTTATTTATATACATAGAAAACCCAAGAGATGGGCCCCTGGGTGGCTCAGTCGGTTAAGCATCCAACTTCAGCCCAGGTCATGATCTCATGGTTTGTGGGTTCAAGTCCCACATCAGGCTCTGTGCTGACAGCTCAGAGCCTGGAGCCTGCTTCTGATTCTGTGTGTGTGTGTGTGTGTGTGTGTGTGTGTGTGTGTGTGTCTGCCCTTCCCCTGCTCATGCTCTCTCTGTCTCTCAAAAAAAAATTAATTAATTAATTAAATAAATTAAAAAAAAAAAAAAGAAAACCCAAGAGAATCTATAGGCAACAGGGTGAAGGGGTGTTAAAATAAGGAAATCAATAAGATTGCTTAATAAAACATCAATCCACAAAAATCAGTAGCCTGCCTACACATCAGTACTAACTAAAATATGTAATAGAAATATTAAATGTGCTATTTATGATATCAATAAAAACTCTAGAGTACCAAAAAATAAATTTGACAAAATTATAGAAAACTTTTATGGAAAGAGTTGAAATGCAATACCAAAAAGGAAACCTAAATAAATGAGAAGAAAGGCCACATTAATGGATAGGAAGACTCTATTTTAAAGAAGTCTATTCTCCCCTGAATGAAGTTTCAATGCAATTTCACTCCAAGTTGCTAGGAACATAAGTTTATCTAAAGCTCATATGATAATACCAAAATGCTAAGAATAGCAAGATGACTTTGGAACAGAACAAAGTTTGAGGAAGTTCTCAACTATGTATCAGAACTGTTACAAAGCTATACTAATAAAATGGGATGGAATTAAAATGGACATAGAAAAACAAACCAATGGGGTAAGATAAAGCATCCATGATGAGCAGACCTACGGTGACTTGATATATGACAGAAGTGCAATTCATGACCTGAGCCGAAGTTGGTCGCCTAACCGACTGAGCCACTCAGGCACCCCTGAACCAAGAATTCTACTTCTAACTAGACACCATAGAAAAATAATCACAGAGGTACACAAAGATTCGTATTTTAAATTAATGATACACTATAATCAACATAAGTGTTTGTAACATAAGAATAGATCAATAAATTGTGATTTTTTTCATAAAATGAAATAATATTCATCAGCTATTATAAATGAGCAACATGGATAAATCTCAGAAACAAAATGTTGAGTCAATCTCTCATAGATTGCTGGTTGAAATGAAAATAACACTTTCAGAAAATAATTTGGTAGCATAACAAGACTCTTAAACATATTCATGTTCTCTGACTTGGAAATTCTGCTTGGAATCTATCATAAATACATTACTAGAAATATGGAAAAACCATATTCACAAATATATTCATCATTTTGTTACATATAACTGCAAAAATAGTAGAAGGAACATAAATAAAACATGGAAAATTAGTGAGGTAAATTATGCATATCCAAATGGAAGAATACTATGTATCCATTTGAAACAACATGAAAAAGCTTATGATATAATATCATAGGAAAAAAACAGAATACAAAATTATATATACAAGGCAATTGCACTTTATGTTAAGGATGACTTCCTGAATACCACACATAATTTAAGACAACCATTCACACAGGAATAAATGTCAATGGAGTGATGGATTTACAGAATACATACATCTACAGTCATGATAGCATATTTTTAACATATGTTTGGGGTTTTTTTTATGTTTTCAGCCTTATCTCTCGTTTTTCTACGTGTTTTTTTCCCCAATATGACAGAACTGGGTATCATCATGATCGTTTGGCCTCCTTTACGGTGTTTTAGCCAGATCAAATTCCATTCCGGTATTACTGATTTTCAGGTCCATTTTTCAGCATCAGAAAAACCCACCATTTGAGAAACACTTGAAAGACAGTGCGATAAGATCCTAAAAATATTTTAAATTATAAAAATTGGATACAAAAAAAACCAGCTCAAGAGGTGACGAAACCATTTATAGAATTTCTGATGTATGAAAACCACAGCATGTCTCACGTGATGCTGGAAAAGATGGTGGGCATTTCTCTTTAGCAGCTGAAATGACACTATAAGAGAACAGTAGAAACCCAGTACGTGCATGCCAGCTTTAAAATTGAAATAATAGGGGCGCCTGGGTGGCGCAGTCGGTTAAGCGTCCGACTTCAGCCAGGTCACGATCTCGCGGTCCGTGAGTTCGAGCCCCACGTCGGGCTCTGGGCTGATGGCTCAGAGCCTGGAGCCTGCTTCCCATTCTGTGTCTCCCTCTCTCTCTGCCCCTGCCCTGTTCATGCTCTGTCTCTCTCTGTCCCAAAAATAAATAAACGTTGGAAAAAAAATTTATAAAAAAAATAAAATAAAATTGAAATAATAGATTTTTGTATTTATTTCAGCAGGTTATTTAAGTATATTACAATCAATCCTAAATGATACAAAAGCCAAAACGTAAGTTTTATGCAGTAATCAAAATTAACTTGAAAAAATACTTAATCAAGCCCCAAAGCAATATTGTAATAAATCAGTAGGGGGTTGAATTATGACCCCAAAAAGACATGCTGATACCTGTGCCCCCAGCACATGTAAATGTGAACTTATTTGGAAAAATGGCTTCTGCAGACATAATAAAGGATCTCAAATGGAGATCATTCTGGATTATCCAGATAGGTCCTAAATCCAAAGATAGATATCCTTATAAAAGACATCCAAAGAAGAGACACAGAGAAGAGGAAAAGATAACATGAAAACAGGGGCAGAGATTGGAATGTTGTGACTACCAAAAACACCTAGGAACACCTGGAGCTGAAGAGGCAAGGAAAAGAATATTCTCTAAAGCAACCAGAAGGAGCATGGGCTTGCTGACACCTGGAGTTTGATCTTCTGGCCTCCAGAACTATGAAAGAATAAGTTTTTGTTCTTTTAAGCTACCACAGTTGTATTAATTTGTTAAGGAAGCAACAAGAAACTAATATACCATCCTTTCGTTTCTCTTTTTTTTAATGAAATATTTTGATTTCTAGTAGCAAAAATATGCCTTCGTAAATATGCACTAACCTTTGAGGGTCAGAAGGGAAAACACTGGAAAACAAACAAACACACACACAAACAAAATATATAGCAAAGGACTACCAAATCGATATGTATTTACGCTTTCAATTATTTTGACAAGAGTCATTTGTCTTTCATCATTATGCTTTAAAATAAGCTAATTCCTGGTTCTCAAAAGAATTTTGGCTTTAAAACCATGAACACCCCTCAATACATCTCATCATTAAATCATCTCTAAAAATTACTTGATTATATTGAATTCCTACAAGAATTATAGTGTTTATTTTGACAAAATTTATCATTGTACGTCTAATAAGACCCAGCAACTTCAAGAAGAGAGATCATAGAATTCTATATAAATGTGTACTAGAAAAACATAATAAATTCTGCCTTTTAACTTTATTCATTTACTAAAAAGAGATGAGTAACAGAGATACACTTGCTGGTTGGTGGCAGGACAAATCTCTAAAATATGGACATTCCATTTGCAACTCATCACATACCTCTATTTAGACTCCCCCTGACATCTGATGTCCTTGGCATTTCTAAATAATGATTAAACTCCCCAAATCCCATCAAGGATCAAAATTATGAAAATTATTTCATGGGCCAGACCACCCAATGAGGGAGTATGCCTGATAATAAAATAAACAAAGTTTTTTTCTATTTTGTATATGTATTACTTTTTTTTTAAAGAATAAAAATCATAGACAAAATAGACACACGAGTTTGAGACTGTTTCCTCAAAGATGTCTGCAAGAACATTGTTCCCTCCAAACCGGGGTGGGGGGGGCAGATTTTTTCAGAGGTGCCCCAACAACTTTCTACCAACATCCTATTTGTAGAGTGGGTAAGGGGATACATGGCCAAAGCAGTCTGCAGTTCTAGAGGCTCAATCATTCAACACTATGTAAAGCCACTTAAAGTCTCAGCCTACATCTATATTGGAATGATTTACAACCAAACTCCATTTACAACCCTGAGTCCAGAAAATTCTGCATAGTTCTCATTAAGTAACTCTTTCCTCTCTTCACCTTTCCCTGGCTGAAATATAAAGAAGGTCATGAAGGGTGGGGATAAGAATGAACATGTGTAGAAATAGCAGGACACAAATGCAGCTAATTTAGGCAAAAGATGACGCTAGTCTAGACCATGTGGATGGCAGTAAAGGTAGAGAGCTATACCTAAGAAAAAATGTAAACAGAATAACATTATTTCACATACAAGCAACAAACTAATAAAAAGGAACGGAAAATGAAGGGAAAGGAAGGAAAAGAGGAAGTGAGAAGGGAAGTGAAGAAAAGACCTTTCTAAAATTAGCATCCTCATGTAACTCTTTCCAAGCATAAGTAAAGTTCTCAAAAATTTACACCATCACATTAGGCTCATCAATAACCTCCTAGTTGCTAAATCCAACACACTCTTTGTAAATGTTTCCCTTCGTGGCCTCACTCCAGTGTTTGGTTACTTCATCTTAAAACATCTATCCTTTGTTCTCTACCACCACTGGCTGACTTTATTGCACTATTTCAAACAATCCTTCTTTTAAAGGACATAAGAACATTCTAATAAAATATTGTTAAATAGAAGGAAACTGAGTATATATAATTTTAGCTATGTAAATATACAATGCCTAACACATAGTAAAAGATTTTAAGAAAACATTAAATGTGACTGTTGTCCCTAAGTGATAGATAATACTTTTCTTATTTTTTCTTGATTTTCCAAAACAACTTAATAAAGGTCATGTTATACGCACATGAAGCAACAATTAAAATACATGTACAGATGGAGAGAGATCTCTTTACACAGACCTCCATTCCTTTCATTCATACCAAATTAGGGTGGCTTTTCCAAATATGCTGGACAATTTCACTCTTAGGTATTTACTCAACAGAACTGTATACATATATCCATCAAAATATATGCATAAGAGTATTAATGGCACTATCATATGTGATAACCCTAAATTGGAAACTACCAAAATTCCATCAAGAATAGAAAACATAATCCACAACCATGTGGTCAACTATCTTTGACAAAGCAGGAAAGATTATCCAATGGAGAAAAAGACAGTCTTTTCAATAAATGGTGTTGGGAAAACTGGACAATGACACGCAGAAGAATGAAACTGGACCACTTTCTTACACCAGACACTAAAATAAATTCAGAATGGATGAAAGACCTAAATATGAGACAGGAAACCATCAAAATCCTAGAGGAGAACACAAGCAGCAACCTCTTTGACCTCAGCCATAGCAACTTCTTACTAGACATGTCTCCAGAGGCAAGAGAAACAAAAGCAAAAATGAACTGTTCGGACTTCATCAAGATAAAAAGCCTCTGCACATCGAAGAAAACAATCAACGAAACTAAAAGGCAGCCTAAAGAATGAGAGAAGATATTTGCGAATGACATACCTGATAAAGGGTTAGTATCTAAAACCTATAAAGAACTTACCAAACTCAACACCCAAGAAACAAATAATCCAGTTAAGAAATGGACAAAAGACATAAAATAGATGTTTTTCCAAAGAAGACATCCAGATGGCTAACGGACACATGAAAAGATGCTCAACATCACTCATCATCAGGGAAATACAAATCAAAACCACAATGAGATACCACCTCACACATGTCAGAATGGCTAAAATTAACAACACAGGAAACAACAGGTGTTGGCAAGGATGCACAGACACTCTTGCACTTTTGGTCAGAATGCAAACTGGTGCAGCCACTCTGGAAAACAGTATGGAATTACTCAAAACGTTAAAAAAAAGAACTACTCTACCATCCAGCAATTGCACTACTAGGTATTCAGAGGATATAAAAGTATATATTCAAAGGGGTAAATGCACCCTGATGTTTATAGCGGCACTATCAACAATAGCCAAACTATGCCCAAATGTCTATCAACTGATGAATAGCTAAAGGAAATATGGTATATATACAATGGAGTATTACTCAGCCATCAAAAAGAATGAAACCTTGCAATTTGCAACAACATGGATGGAGCTAGAGTGTGTTATGCTAAACAAAATAAGACAGAGAAAGACAAATATACCATATGATTTCACTCATATGTGGAATTTAAGAAACAAAACAGGTAAACATATGGAACGGGGGAAAAAAGAGAAGAGAGGGAAACAAACCACAAAAGACTCTTCGCGATAGAGAACAAACAGGGTTGATGGAAGGAAGTGGGTGGGGGATGAACCAGATGGGTGACAGGCACTAAGGAGGGCACTTGTTGGGATGCTCACTGGGTGTTGCATGTAAGTGACAAACTACTGAATTCTACTCCTGAAGCCAATACTGCACTGTATGCTAACTAACGAAAATTTAAATAAAAAATTTGAAGAAAAAAAAAGATCAGAATATACAAATAAATTGTGATATAGGCATTCAATACAATACTGCAGAGCAATGAAAATGCACAAACTCCAACCACATAACAAAAATGAAAACAATCTCATAACGATAATGCTAAATAAACACCATACACATGCATGCTGTAGATTCCACTTATGCGAAATTAGGAACCAGGCAACTCTGATCTCTGGTGTCAAGACGGTGATTATCCTTGGGAGACACGAGACTGGAAGAGGCCACAACAGAGGAATCTTGGGTACTGCTTTTCTCATTTGAGAGCTGCTTACAAGAGGTGTGTTCAGTTTGTAAAAAGGCAGGTTGCACACTTGTAATTTGTGCATTTTCTCTGTATGTGTGTTATCTTTCAAGAACTCACATCTTTGATGTGAGGAAGTGTCACTACCACATTTCCACGTGGGTCATGTTGTTCCCCTTCAAAAACGTCTGGATCCTATTAAAGATAGTTGCACCACCTCCAGAAAATAGTGAAAAGAGTAAGGCAATTCAAAGGCAAGCTTTTGCAGGCAGGTTTTTTGTTTGTTTGTTTGTTTGTTTGTTTGTTTGTTTAAGACCTAACTCTTTTGAATACGTTTCCTCTGCAGAACCTGTCAGTGTCTATGTGTGTGTGCACATTGGTAGAGTTCCACTCCTGAACCACGGATCGTTGTCTTATTACCTAAGTTAATGCTGATGCACAAAAAAATTGAAAAGCACTTTTGAAACCCAAACGAGGTCAGGACAACAGGGAAGGCAGAAATCAGAGGATAATGGAAGATAAAATGAAACTCATGGGTAGTCTAGTCAGAAAATCACACACTGAAAGGCCGACCCATCCCCTCATTAGTGGTGTGGCTTTAGAGAAATGACTTTACCTTTCTCAGCCTCAGCTCTGTCACCTGAGCAGACTATTTAGTGAATTTGTTTATGGGACAGAAGCAGAAAATAACTTTGGGCAGAGGAAATGTTCCTCAAAATCAGTATAGAATATTGCAAACATGCTTCACTTAATAATACTGCAATATAATAAAACACCTGTGTTTTATGGAAAGTTAGTTCAAGACCATATTTGCATCACTTGCTTTTCTTTTGTTATTTACGTACATGCGGATGGTTGCTTGTAAGTCTGCACCCATTCATATATTAAATGAGGAAATTTTGAGAGTACTGTTTATTCATTTCTGACATTGTATTTAAGAAAAAGGAGATTATTAATGGAATAAGCAACGTTTTAGCTCATACTGATAAAAATGATACCTTACTGAATCTGGCCATCTTAGAAGGAACTCCCAATGTTCAATGAAATGTTCAAGAATGGAATTCTCATTAACCTTGAACATCCTCCAGATGCTCCTTTGATAATATTAACTACCTCAAACACCATGTGGTTTCAGCCCACTGACCCATACAATACGTGGTGTGAATGCACATGTGAAAGTTGAAATCAAAGTTTGAGAAAGGTGGCTTGCCCAATGTCAGATGAACCTCTACAGACTCAATATTTTTGTTAGCCCTTATTGAGTAAAGTTCACAACGTGTTTTTTTTTTTTCTTTAGTTACTTATCCAGATGATGGAATCATGTGCTCTCGGTTGTCTTTAATTTTAAAGGCAGCTAAAATGTCTGTATAGCAGGAATCTAAAGCCCCACATAAGGAGTTTCTGCAACATTTTTATAGCCAATGATGGTCATAACTAAAATATTACTAGGATTTTTAGTTCTAAAGTTAAAATGAAGGGTAGCAAACTACTCTTAACATTTAAATTTTGAGAAGTGAAAAACCAATTGGGGGCTCCATGAAGATAGGAATTTTTGTATGTTTTTTTTTTTCACTTCTACCCCTACAGCACTCAGGACAATGCTTGGCATATAGTGGTACTCAATAAGTGTTCAGTGAATGAATGAATGAATGAATGAATGCATGCATGCATGCATGCATGAATACAGGTTCCTCACTAGTAGAAAGAAAATTATATTGCTAAAACTTGATTTGCCCACCAGATAACTCTAGCAAAGTTTAGATTTATGTCTTTTCCTTTAAAAATTTAAATTTTCTTGAGTTTATTTATCTTTTCCTTTTAATACCTTGCTGTCTTTTCTCCCATAACTTCTCGTATTTATCATTAGAAATAATTTTCAGACATTTATTATACTGATTGCCTTTTTCTTATAAAATGCAATGCTCAGGGGCACCTGGGTGGCTCAGTGGGTTACGCATCCAACTCTTGATTTCAGGTCAGGTCACGATCTCACAGTTCCTGGGTTCGAGTTCCCATCAGGCTCCGCGCTGGCAACATGCAGCCTGCTTGGAATTCTCGGTCTCCCTCTCTCTGCCCCTTCCCAACTCATGCGTACATTCTCTCTCTCTCTTTCTCACAAAAATAAATAAACACTAAAAGTAAGTTAAAATAAATGAATAAAAATTAAAATAAAAATAAAAATACACTGATGGTTTTATTAGGACCCAAATAACAGGCTTTATACTGATTCCCATGATTTTTAAACCTCAGGCTTGTCATTCCTAACTATTAAAGTTTTTATAAATTATCTGGTAAAGATATTATCCCTCACTGTGGAGCAGTACTTCTGAGCCTTCAGGTAAGTCCCTTCCTTATAGCTGCGTTGTACTTGTTCAAAGCAATCTGTCCTCTTAGAAACAATGGAAAGTTTGGCAGGCCCTGCATCACCCAAGACGCTACAATCAGTCCCTAAATACCTTTCGCTGAGGTTAGCCAGGACCTTGGGTGCCAGGCACAGTGTCTGCACAGTGATTGTCCAGTTCAGGAGGGGCATGATCACAAAGAGGAGCAAAAGAGACATTGCTGAAATAGGAAAAGGGCAACATTCAAAAGGTCCTCCCTGCTGTCACTAAAGTTAGAAAGAGAAGCCTTGTTCACCAACGCTTAACCTTCTCATAGGAATTCCTTGCTAGCCATGGTCTCTTTCATTCGTGTGTTCCTAGAGCCTCGGAAATAATGGCGCACAGGGCATATACTCCTGTTGATGACCACGAAGGTCTTCTTTATTCAAATAAGTTCTTCCTTATTCCACGAACTAGTGAAATCATAGGAAATCTCATACTAACCAAAAGATTGTTCCCAAACTCCTTTTTAAACGTAAACTCTCCCAACACACTGCTGATCACTTTACATATACATTTAACCTTTGGTTTCTAACCTCTGTATTATAGATAGAGAGGTATTATAGATTACAGGTTATAGATTATAGATTATAGGTATTATAGATCGAGGTATTGTAGGTGTATCTGTATGATAGATTGACCTGAACATCTAGGGGAATTCTTAATGTCTTTATGTTTTTCCGCTTTCTTAGAAACAATGAGACTTTTGAGGTTAAGAACTGCATCCAATACCATCAGGCAGCTACTTAATGCATTGTGATGATGATGATAGAAGTGGTGGCAACTATGAAATATAAGTTAATTAACAATATGCTCGCAAAAATTCCTCATAAAGTAATACTTTAAGGGGGCGCCTGGGTGGCTCAGTCGGTTGGGCGGCCGACTTCGGCTCAGATCATGATCTTGCGGTCTGTGAGTTCGAGTCCCACATCGGGCTCCGTGCTGACAGCTCCTGCTTCGGATTCTGTGTCTCCCTCTCTGCCCCTTCCCCATTCTCACTCTGTCTCTCTCTGTCTTTCAAAAATGAATAAATGTTAAAAAAAAAAAAAGGTTTTTTTTAAAGTAATACTTCAAGGAAAAGTGCCATGCATTGAGTATTGTTTGGAATATTAATCACAATCGTCACAAATGGGAAATAGCTAAATAATTTTTTAAATCATTTAACAAATATTTACTGAGCACAGTCTAGGTGCTAGAGATATGGGAGTAAACACGACTTCATGGAACTTCCATTTCTTTCTCTCTTCTAGCTCTTTTCTCCCCAACCCCCTCATAAATGTTTGCCACTTCCAACAGAACGAGTATTTCTTATTATCGCTTAAAAAAATCATTACAGAAAAACAGCGCAAGTTCAGTAGTCTACAAAATACAAGAATAACCATAAGTGAATATGTGCTATGTTCTTAACTATGACACCTTGGACAACCCATTTGACCACATTGAGCTGGTTTTCTCACCTAGTAAGATGAGGATAACAATATCTATCTTTAATGTTAAATACACAGAACAAACTGGTGGTTGCTAGAGAGGTGAGGGTGGAGGGATTGGCAAAACAGATAAAGAGGATTAAGACATACAGACTTGCAGTTATAAAATAAATAAGTCACGGAGACAAAAAGTACGGCATAGAGAATATAGTCAATAATATTGCAGTAACGTTGTACGGTGACGGGTGTTGACGACACTCATCCTGGTGAACGTCGAGTAACATACAGAATCGTGGAATCACTAGGCTGTACATCTGAAACTAATATAATGTGGTATGCTGATTATACTTCAATATAAAAAGAGTATTTTTTAGTCATCTGTGGAGATAATGTATATAAAGCTCTTAATACGTCACATTGTACATAACATGCAGTAAGTGATCAGTGTAATTATCACCTTTTAGCAGAATACACTTTCAAAACATAGCCACAGCTATATCTCCAACCACAGGCATTCTGCAGTAAGGCCTTGTGACCTGCCCCCATCAAGAGAAATTGAGTTTTTTCACACACACACCCTCTCCATGAATCTAGGCAGCCCATGACAGCAAAAGTTACCCTGTATCAGGTATAGGTGTAGTCCTTCCCTAGACTTGGCAGTTTCTTCTTTCTTTGTCTTAGAGCCCTGAACTGCCATATAGGCTGCTCTGCTGGAGAGAGGTCTCATGGAGGAGCATTGAGGCCCCAGACATGTGAGCGAAGAAGCTGCCTTGGGCATCCTAACCGACTGAGCCTTCAGCAGCTGTGAGCAGCTCAGTCCAATCCACCCCAAAACCATGAAAGATAATGCTAAATTACTGCTTTAAGCCACTGAGTTCCACAGTGGTTGGTTACAATGGATGACTGGAAGAGAACTATCTGTATATTAAGTAACATGAAATCTTTTCAATCCTCATTTATGGGACTTTTCTGAGTATTCGCTATAGCTGAGTATTCTCTTCTTCTCCAAAACATCTTTCTCTTTCTGTTCCTCTGTTCTTTTCTTGCTCTCTGCTGCCTCTCCCTTCTTCAATGTTGTCTTTCCTTGGGGCTCCATACTACATAGTGATGACTCCAAGCATATATGTCCAGCCCAAACCACTCTGTGATATCAAGATCCAATTAACCACCTACTTGGTATTACTACTTGGAAGTCTCACATCTCAGGTAAGGAATGTGTCACTCCTTTTTTTTTCCATTACCCCCATCTTTTTCCAAACTTGATCCTCTCTCTAGCCTCCTTCTCTTGTCAATGCATAACTGTCACCATCTAGCCAAAGGACTAGGTCTCATGCTTTTCTCCTCCCTCTCACTTCCGCCCCTCCAAAGTATGTGAGTAGTTGACAAGCCTTGTCATTTATGGCTCTTAATTTCCCTCAGATCCATCCACTTCTCTCTACCTCCATTTGCCTAAAAGTTTCCTACTTTGGATTTTTACTTAAAAAAATTCTTTTTAAAATTTTTAAAAAATTACTTAAAAAAGCATTTCTTTTCTCTAACACCTTCCATCTAGATTAGGTCTTGGCATATACTATTTACATCTCTTCTTGTATTAATTACACTTGAAATTACCTGTCCCGGGGCACCTGGGTGGCTCAGTCGGTTAAGTGGCCGACTTCAGCTCAGGTCATGATCTCACGGTCTGTGAGTTCAAGCCCCGCGTCCGGCTCTGTGCTGACAGCTCAGAGCCTGGAGCCTGCTTCAGATTCTGTGTCCCCCTCTCTCTCTGCCCCTTCCCTGCTCATGCTCTGTCTCTCTCTGTGTCAAAAATAAATAAAAACATTTAAAAAAAAAAAAAAGAAATTACCTGTCCCACATCTGTCTTTTCTACCAGACAGCAAGTTTCAGGAAAGAGAAACCATGCATGTCTTCTTCAGTTCTATTTCCATTCCCATTGTAAACATTCAAAGAATATTTGTTGAGTGAATAAATAAATGATTGCAAACACCAATTATAGAGATGCCAAAGTTCTTCACTTTGCTATAAATGACTGGCCAGGGCCAATAGGCAATCAAAACCTAGAAGTGATCGTGGGCCCAATCTCTGAATTCCAATCTAAAATCTAGTATTTTGTTTTATTAACACATAGAATAAGCATGCATTGTCCCAGTTAGTAATGAGAGTGCTAAGGAGACCACTAAATACAAACCACGAAGAGTGTTCATTGGTTTCCAAACTTAGCATGTGCTACCTAGCAATTTCTGTGGTATCTTTTGTTTACTGCATAATGTTTATATTGTTTTAAATCTCTTCTTATATTTTGGCTTTACCTTCCCAACTAGATATCAAATGGGGCAAAGGCTATGACATGCATATTTTTATATCCCTCTGCAATTACCTCAGATCTTTACCCATAATAGGTATTAAAAAAGGATAGGGGTTTGAAGTTTCAAATAACACACAGTTGATGAAATAAGAAGCAAAAGAAAATGAAATTGTCAGTTGACCTCAGATAATGGGTTTTTTTTGTCTGTTTTTGTTTTTTGGGTTTTGTTTTTTGTTTTTTGGGTTTTTTTCCCCCACGTCCCTGAGAATCTCTCGAAGGATACAGACTGGGGTTATATCAGCTTCATTGCAAATTACGTGGCCTTTTAGTACTCGGGCCACAATTCCCCTTTTTTCCAACTCAGGAGCACTCCAAACCTATTCCACTATACCAAGTTAAACTCATCTGCTTCCCCAGATCTTTCAAACAAAAGAAACAGACAGTCCTCTTGGGCCTTTAGTATCACCATCCAACCCCTAAAAGCCCAACACCCATCACCGTTCCCAGAGTGATATTAGATTACAAGGTCCATACACCTTTAAGGACAAATGTCAAATTCAGTCTAATTTAGAGCTAATTCCATGGTTTTATTCCTGCATCCAAATGTACAGTCCTGTTCCTTTCCCTTTTCTTACTTATTAAGACGTAAGTAATAAATTTCCATATTCATGCAACCCTGGAATTGTACCTTCTCCAAATTTAAGCACTGGTCTCATATGGTAGAGTAGACTCCCCTGGGAACCTAAGAGCTGGTGTCCCCTGGATGCCACATGCAGGGCCAGTCTTACTGCAAAGTGAACAATGTGTCTCATGTGCTCTGAAGTGGGTTTCAGGAGCATCCTCTCCCTGGATGCCTCCTTTCTGTTCACACCTCGCACTGGTACGGCTCTCCCATCCCCTCACCTTTGTTACTCCAAGCCATTGACCTCCCAAGTTCATTTTTGGATCGTTACATCAGAATTCCATGTTGTCAAATGACTGGCTTAAGAAGCAGAAGATTTTGGCTTTTGCATGTGAGTGAGAGTTTTTCGCAAACACAAGTCAGCTGGGGTTTCCCAGTAACCGTATAAAGGCTTCATATCAAATACTAGTTCATGGGTGTGACATGTTCATGTGTGACATGATCATGTGTGTGACATGGGTCAGACAGAGTCTTCTGTTCCATAAATGTCTTATTAAAGCATAAAATTTAGGAAAGCATGCCTTTCTTATATTTGAGATATTTACAGGATTATGGGAAGAAGGTACATGACATTCCAAATTATTCCATAAAACAAATTCCCTAGGAAACTAAGTGAAAAATTAGAGGATGAAGGTTTTGTTACAAAGTGTAACAAGTCCAGAGAGGAAAAGTTTTTTACTCCCTCATCCAGATTACCTGCAATGATTTTTCTACACCAGCCCCTGCATAAAGTGTGTTATAAATGACATGTGAAAGACTTCATTTGCTCAGCCCAACAAATTGAATTCTTTTCTGTCGCATATTTAAAACAATTTTTGTGTGCAAATATGGCCAAGAATATATGTGATGGGAAAACTCTTCTACTGTTTCAAAGCTCACAAAACTAAGGTCTGATACTGCTTTCAGCACATGTATTAACTACACATAGTAACTGAATTTGAAATGAAACATCACGGATCAACTAGAAATATTTTATCACTGGGAATTTTCATTGTTCACTATGTGAATGTGTTTAAGAGTCAAACTCTGAGAGCAACTTAAAAACACATTCGAATCACTTGCAAACCCAAGAGCAAATTGATCAAGTGAGGGTTGAGAACAATGTGTGTCAGCCAACCGTATTTTAGTGGAAGTCGATTGTTTGGACGGGAGAGTAGCCTCATGTGGACACTCCTTAGCGGCTGTTTTATTGAACTACATCTGGCAGTTCACTGTTTCTTTTTCTGCATGGCATCTAGTTCGTTTCCTGCATTTTTCCATTTCCTGATTTCAGGATCAATTTTCCTTGTATTACATTCCTTCGTGAGAAAGAGAATAGTATCTCTTTGTTTTGTAAGACGTAAAGAGCTCTGGCAGTTTTTCTACAGTCTATGGAAATTAATTATATTCTGAGACAGTTATAATGAGAGCCAGAAATAAAAGTTCTTGAAATGTACATTTTAAAATCCAAGAATAACCAGAACTGAATTTCAGTGTGGAAAGAAAAATCTAATATACAGTTTCAAGAATTTTCTCCCTTCAAATTCTAGTGTCTACACAGTATTGAATAAAAAATACATTTCTAATGCATGATTGTCAGAAAAGCTGTTTACATTTATTTATTTATATTTTAAGAGACAAAATTTCTAATGTAAATATATTCAGTAAAACATCATTTTGATTATATTAACTTCAATGGTAGAAATATCAACATTATATTTTTTTATAATCTGAATTATAGATTTAGCTTATAGACCATTTTTATTACAGTGCTAATATTCCCCACCAATAGACTTAAGTAAGCTCTATAAAGATAAACCAGGTAGAATATATGATTGTGGAGTTAAGTAATCTAGTATTTCTTACTTCATTTAATCAAATGAAATTCAAGGTAAAATATACCATAAAATGAATTAATAACCACACTGATGTTAATAGTTTTATAAACATTTATTTTTTTATGTCCCAATTTCTGCTGGACACTGCAGCAATAATAAGCTAATAGAACATTTATTCAGATGTCTTGAATTCTCTTTTTTTAATGTTTATTTTTAAAAAAAATTTTTTTAACGTTTATTTATTTTTGAGACAGAGAGAGACAGAGCATGAACAGGGGAGGGGCAGAGAGAGAGGGAGACACAGAATCTGAAACAGGCTCCAGGCTCTGAGCTGTCAGCACAGAGCCCGACTCGGGGCTCGAACTCACGGACCGTGAGATCATGACCTGAGCCGAAGTCGGACGCTTAACCGACCAAGCCACCCAGGCGCCCCAATGTTTATTTATTTTTGAGAGAGAGAGAGGGAGAGAGAGACAGAGGGAGAGGGAGACAGAGAATCCCAAGCAGGCTCTACACTATCGGTGCAGAGCCCAATGCAGGGCTCAAACTCACAAGTCAAGAGATCATGACCTGAGCACAAAATCTAGAGGTGGATGCTTAACCCACTGAGCCATTCAGGCACCCCTTGGATTCACTTTAAAGACATTTCGTAGGGGCGCCTGGGTGGCTTGGTCGGTTAAGCATCCGACTTCGGGACTTCGGCTCAGGTCATGATCTCACGGTCCGCAAGTTCGAGCCCCTCATCGGGCTCTGTGCTGACCGCTCAGAGCCTGCAGCCTGTTTCAGATTCTGTGTCTCCCTCTGTCTCTGCCCCTCCCCTGTTAATGCTCTGTCTCTCTCTGTCTCAAAAATAAAAATAAACGTTGAAAAAAAATTAAAAAAAAAAAAGACATTTTGTAAACTTCTAGTAGCTGTCACATACATCCATGAAGGAACTTACCTTCCTTGGACATATATGCAGGCTGCCATATTTTTATTATTGATTGGATGTTTAACGATTAAATGTGAGTGAATTAGTAAAGCATGTTCAAAAAACACTCCATTTTTGTTGCAACCATAACGTAGATCATGACAAAGTAAAAAAAAAAAAAAACACAATAAAATAGGGAATATGGGGATTTATTGATTTTAAGTTCTGTTGCCTAAAGATTCCATAACCAGGCCCTTATTATTGACAAACAAACATTTATATCGAGGAGATATGAGTAAATAAGACATCTGCCTAATCCCCTGAAGCAGCATACAAATATTCATAACATCTGCCCATACCAAAGAGAATGGAAAGATGGTGAGCGGTTAGTGAAGACTCATTGGTGTTGGTCATTGAGGAAAGCTCGTGACTTAGTTTGGGAGAGAGAAAATGAGAGACATTTTCAAACGCACTGAGCACAATGAAAAGAGTTAGGAATGAGAAGGACATATAAAGAGTAGCCCAGACAAGGATCAGAGTACCATAGTTATTGTAAAATTTGAACAAACTTGATGGATGCAGAATTTGAGGTGTCTTAGCATAAAGAACCAAGAAGTATATGCGTGAGTGCAGCAAATCACTGAATTAAAATGTGCTGTTTTTAAATTTAAGTGAGACAGGGGCACCTGGGTGGCGCAGTCGGTTAAGCGTCCGACTTCAGCCAGGTCACAATCTCGCGGTCCGTGAGTTAGAGCCCCGCGTCGGGCTCTGGGCTGATGGCTCAGAGCCTGGAGCCTGTTTCCGATTCTGTGTCTCCCCCTCTCTCTGCCCCTCCCCCGTTCATGCTTTGTCTCTCTCTGTCCCAAAAATAAATAAACGTTGAAAAAAAAATTTTTTTTTAAATAAAATAAAATAAATAAATAAATAAATTTCGGTGAGACAAATATTTAAATTAAAAATAAAAAGGTACTTATATGTTAAATTTATCTATGTATCGAAAATATACACATTCCTTATTAATAAAAACCAAGGGATTACATCACATATTTCATGGATTTCCTCTGTTGTTAGAATCAATGAGATAGCGAGTGAATTAAGGAATCTAAATTCATTTGGCATTGCAAATTAATTTCCTGCTTCAAAGCATAACTACAGTGCAAGAAGCCAAAGTAGTGGAACCTTGGTCACCATCTTTCTTAGAAGAATATATCACCACAATAACTTACTCCTCCAAAATCTCTAACCTACACTTAAAAATGTTCTGTTGTTATAAGTCACCAGCCAAGAAGCTAAATAAGCCTATAGAACATTCTTACTACTATTCCTAATAAGATGGGCTTGCTTTCAGATTTCTATACTTTGATCAGATACATAAAGGTTAAAATCATTTTTGAAGATAATGTTTTCTTCAATAGTTATATAAACAAAGCAATGAAATTAGGAAGCAAAGAAGAATATGTTATTAAATTACTATTATAATTTTAATATCCATGAACTTTGTAATGGGAATGTATATATATATATAGGAGGAAGGGTTTCCTGGTTCCCATTGAAATATTTCATTGAATTTTTGAAATATGACTTTATGTATCATAAAATCCATTTTAGTTTTTACTTCAGTATAATATCATATTTGTAAATACATTCAAAAGGTAATAGCACCATGATGTTAGAGTCAGATGAGAGGTTATATCACCATCATTTCTACTTTGCGCTTTGACCTATTTAGACAACATACAGTGTCAACCCTTGGAAAGTTTCAGAAGTTTGAAGACAGCTTTATTAAAAATAAATCCACAGCTTGTTAAATAGTCTCTATTACCTGTATCATTTTTAAATAATAAAGCACTTTGCTTTCTTCTTAGTGTTTTACCTCATACATCTATACGTTCAAAATGCTAAATATATATACATTTATATACCCATATATTTTATATACGCATCTACATATAATAGAGATAGATACAGGTGCTGATATAGATGGTGAATCTCTGGTTAAGACTTTTCTCCATTAGTAAGTACAAATCGTCATTGATTTGTTTTAAAGAACATCTACCAAAAAATTACTTTTTTATCTCGGTAACAATATTTTTATTGCTTCATTTCTAGGGCAGCAAAACTATTTCAAAAACTAAAACTTCCCTGAAAGTTTACAAAATTCTCAAATTGTGTAAGCCCTTGAGCCTCTTTTCAACAATCTGCAGTGTTCACCCGGTGTCCTGACTAAAAATGCAATGCCAATTTCTAAAAGGGGAAGCTTTCTGAAACTCATTCGACATTCTTTATTCTTAATTAGTCTAACTTCCAACAGAGATCTAATGGCAAATTGAATCATTATTTCGCTCTCTTCTATCCTCTTTTTACTGTCATATTTAATCTCTTTTTTAAGTTGGTTTTAATATTTCTAAGTGAAATTTAGGAATTTTTGATATATTAGCATTCAAATAGGATCAATGTAAACACCGTAAGCAAATTTGAAAGCCTGATGAAATGTTATAAAAAGAAAAAATCAAAGCAGCAACACCTGGAATTTTAAAGAGGGATAAATACATGTCCTTTCAAGGTATCATTGTAGGCTTGAGTCACCAAATGGATGATTTCCATTCAAGATAGATTCTTTTTATATTATTTGTTCAATATACACGAATGACTTGCTCTTCTAAACTTGTTGGAACTCTTATTTATAATATAAAGTTTCATTCAAAGTTCACATTTCATGGTATTACATTAACTAGTTTGGAATACTGTGCCATACTTGTACTGAACATTAATAACATATTCCCAGAAACTCGGGTTCCAGGAATATAACTAATATTGACTATTATAGTACTTAACATGCTTAATTAAATAAATCTCTATTTGTAATATAGAGGAAAATATGCGTGACTCATACTGCAAATTTCAGTTTTAAGGGAAAATGGATGTATTTTCTAGTAACTCAGAGATACAAGGGAAAAATTTATCTTGTGTATTATCTAATAGGCCTTCCAGAACTAAAGACCACAGGAGGTAAGGCTAACAAAATTAATATGCAAAGAAGCTCAACACTAGGGACCTATAATTTTCTTGCAAATGGTTTCGCTTTAAGGATGAAACAACACAAGACAATACCAATTTCTTTCTTTTTTTGCAAATAGATGAAGCTTTAAAAAAAATTAACGCATGACAGCAGGTGGGAAGAATCTAGACAAGTGGATATTCAAAGTAGAGGGAATCCAAATTTGATTTGTCTAACATTTCACAAACTAATTTGAATTCATTGGTATGTCTTTAAAAAACCAACTTGGGTAGATATATTTAATTAATGAAGGACTGGTTATCTGTCAGACATGAAGTAAACACTTAGCAGACTTGGTGAGCCATTACAGATTTACGAACATGAAAGGGTCTACAAAAATGAAGTTCATGGAATTTGACTCGATAAAAATATTTGTGAGCATTTTATCTGTAATTTCTTTACTTAACGATTCTTTTACTTGACATAATATTAATAAGCTATTGATCACAAATAATCTAGGTAAATTAGTAGATAAGCAATCTTCAAATCCATTTTAAATATTCACTCTCCTCAGATTCTTAAAAGGTCAAGCAGAAAATGACACATTAACATTTTAAATAAACAATGTAATTTTCCTCAATCTTCAAATGCAGTAAGTTAAAATTAAGTAATTTGCTTCTAGTTATGGAACTAGTGCATCTTTAAACGCTATTTCCATATTTGTTCTTAATCAGCTGACAATATATAGGTATTATCTGTCTTGTGGTAAAGAGCCCACTGTATTAAAAATTTTTAATGTATTCTTGCACCCCAGGAATAGTTTGGTGCTGTACTACTCCTATCAATTTAAAATATGTTAGTGTCAGACAAGCTTTGAAACTAACAAATCAGTTCAGTTTAATTTGAAATTTTAAAATCTGGGTTTTCAAAAGAAAAGAACCTTATGTCAGACTGAATAACTCATTTCAACTTTTTCTTATAATTTGATTTGCTGATGTGTCCAAAAATGATCTGTTGTAACACTAAGGCAGAATAGTTTACATCCTAACAACACTAAGAATAGGGAACAAAGTCGTATGCATTTTGATAGTGAATTCTTGTGTGCATAATAGATTAAATTTAATAGGCTAATGATCTATATATTAAAGCCAATTTAATGGAGCAAATTTGGTAGTTGCATTACTTTAATAATTGGCTTTAAAATAATTGATACAGTTAATGTTGAAATAATGATATTTTTCTAGGTATAACAGAAAAAAATAGTAATTTTGCTACCTAGTGTAGTAGTTTTTAACTCCTTTATTAAACATGTGAGACACACTTTTACCTCTTAATGGTGAATTTATAATCAAAGATATTAATATACTAGATTAATGTAGTATAATGTAATGTTGTCCTTTACAACAGTATACTAGAAAAGTCTAAATGATTCATACCCCAGGGAAGGGTTGGTGCTATCAATTTAAAGTGTTTAATATACATTTATTTAAATGTGAAGTTGCACTTTGCCTGAGGAATGAGTATTTAAATTGACAGCCTAATAAAATTCCTAAGTAATGTAGTCTTTCCCCCCATTTACTTATTAGTCATATTTTAAAATCATTCATTTAGAGACACGAGAAAAGCATGTGAGCTAATTGTTTAGGGATACAATAATTGTTTAGGGAATTAAATGTTAAGTCTATGGGTATCTTCTTTTTTTATCATAAATATAGAGTTTTGATTTTCAGTCTGCTGGAGAACAAGCAAGTTCCTGAATTAATGACTTTAAGTGAATGGCTCAATGGATAGTCAGAACATTTTCAATAAATAACATATGTTATTAACATTATGTAGAATTGTCCAAAGGTAATCTCCAAATATCAATTTTTAAACTAAGAACCAATAGGGTTTATTATGAAATTATAAAATGTTTCAATGAGTTAATATATAAAAATGAATCCTTTTTATAGAAACATTTTAGATAGTTTGAAATTTCACATTATTATGCTTTATTCTATTCTCATAATTTATGTGCGTTGATAAATTTAATTGTTGTAG
This sequence comes from Leopardus geoffroyi, assembly GCF_018350155.1. NCBI lineage: Eukaryota > Metazoa > Chordata > Mammalia > Carnivora > Felidae > Leopardus > Leopardus geoffroyi. Next base: position 116,924,100 of record NC_059333.1, on the reverse strand, counting down.
ACATCATAAAATTGAATTACTTTTCGTGCAATCAGATTAGTTCCATTAATTATTTGCTGGAGTTATAAATATGGAAATCCACAAAGAAACAGTTTTTAGCTCTTCAAAGTAAATAGTTAAAAGCCATTTTCCTTCTATTTTGTACCAAATAGAAATTGTCCTAATAAGTAGGTGGAAATTTTAAATAATTCAGTAATTTATCATTCATATGCTTCATTTTGCCCCCACCAAGAGTTACCTATTACTGAGCCAAAATTACTCGAAGTATCCACAACCTACATGTGGTAGATTTCTATGCTATTTGTAACACGTCAGTCTCCCTGAATATCTAATGTGATTGCCAGTGTGAAAGGTTGCAGTATGGAATGGTGCCCCTTCCTCCTTTTCACAACACACACACACACACACACACACACACACACACACACACATTTACACGCACCAAGTAATGCTAAACTATCAGGGTTTACTAAATGGTAACCCCATTGGGTAAGTTCATCCTTCAGAAGGGTTGGCTTTGGTCTCACAGTGGCTTTAAAATCTCTCAATTTGCTTGTATCTAAGCAGGCATGCCCTTGCTGATTGGTCCATCACAAGTCTACCATTTCCTGTGGTCTTATATTTGCGAGGATTTACACAGTGACAGGGAAATGTAGATACTTGGTTTTGTTACCCCTGCTCTGGCCTGGCAACAATCATGTTCTCACAGAAAGATTGGATTCTACTGACTTAGAGATAGGCACATTGTCCTCACTCCACCCTTTCTAGCTACTTCTTTTTGGATCCTAAAATTATCGCCTGCTTCTTCCTAACCCTGATAGTTGACACAGTATGAAGTTAACTTTACTCTTATTATTCTGTGATGTAGTTACCATAGCCTGTTCAAAAGTATCAGCCATAGTGAAGAGAAGAAACCAAAGAAGATACTTCCATGTGGAAATGTCACTTATTGCTGCCTAAGAATTCAAAAACTAAACTTAAAAAGATGTTTTATATGTCCATTGTTTGTCAAGTAGAACATTAAATTGTTTTTCCTTCAACAGACAAACATTAATAGCCATTTTCTCTTTGTGCTGGAAGCAGTCAAATATTTCTCTTAATAGAGAAGCTTTTTCATTATGAAATGCTGTACCATTATGTGCCACCCCAAATTTCATGATGCACTTAATAAAATAAGCTCGGGAATGTCTCAGAGTGTCTTTTTTAAAAATACTTTTTCCTAAGGACTTATTAGAGTCACACAGAATAACTAAATCACTGTAACACACAAATGAAAAATGATAGCATCATATCTTTGCATATGCATGCATATCTTATAGTGATTCAGATATTACTAATCTTTTCAAGTCTTTAAAAAGAATAACCTATATCTGTATATTATCGAGCTTAAATTTACTTATCTATTTAATAATTCTTCCTAAATTATGAAATATCTTTTAATTTTGTCTGAGGTCCATCAGGCGTCCATGATATAAACATATATCCACATTACAGGATACTTTTGTGGAGAAACTATGAGAGTCTTAAAAAGTCAGAAGTATATTTTATTAAAAGTATACTTTCATAAATTTCATCATTTTCTCTCACTTTGAAAGAGGAAATTGCCAGGTTAAAACCACATTCGTTTGGAGTTGAGGAAGGCAGCACCCAAATGTATTCCTGGAATCATTTAGTATAAATGTGTTAATTCATTAAAAAACGGCAGCAATAAATACATAATAAATGTGTTAATTCATAACAATATTCGGTTAAATAAATATTGCTGTTGGTATAGTATAATTTTCTTTTGTGATAAATGTCATTGATTTGCTATTTACTTTTCAATTGATTTTATTTGCCGAATTATATACCAAACAGTCCCATGGGCTTACTGAATATATGAGGGCTAACAATGAAAAATGTACATAGTTTTAGCACTAACTTTGTAAATTGCCTTAATAATCGCTGGTATAATGTAATAGTATTTTCAACCAGTACTTTTAATTTCTAGCTCATAAAGCCTTTTCATTGAACCCCAAGGGTGTAGCCATAAAAGTAAGATTTAATTTTGTATATAATGTGGCCTAAATTAGCATTAAAGCAATAGGAGAAACATGCAGTTACAAAGGATAAGCTGAAATTATTATAACCTGATATGAATTTCTGCAACAACATTAATTATTATTTGTATTCTAACATAATTTGTAGTGAAAATTTAAGGCTGTTCAAAATACACATTTTAAATCCTATTATTTTTTAAACTATGACAAGTGTATGGAAAACTTTTACGGGTATATAAGAAGAAGAAACCATTAGCCAAACGTATTTTTCTCATACTTTCAAGCATCTAGGTAGTCATAAAGGCCAGAGACACTTGCATGATGTTTATGTTCTGAGAATATCTCTTTGCTATGCTAATTCCCTGCTAATTATTTGCCCACTGAGACAAAACAAGGAAAATTCAACTTTGTCCTTTGGTTCCTGATGTTTGTATATAAGGAATATCATACTCCCTTATGTTTATATGGTGATTTACAATGGACAATAAGTTCCAATTTGTGATTTCATTTTGCTCCTCTGTGAATGTTTATGGCGAGTATTACTATCTGTATCTCATGGGTGAATAAGCTTAGTACTTTGTCCAAGATTAATGCAGTAATATGACTAATTCATATGCCAGGTACACAGTATAATCTTTGAGGTACGTAATAAAGGGATAATATTCTAGGAAAAATTCACATGCATTTATAGAATTAGATCATCAGTTTTAATCCACTATGTTTCTTAGGTCACCAACCAATTCACACCAATCACTGACAGTATTTCAAGTCCTTTTTAAGTGACCTATAACTTCCTTCCTTTTTTACATTTTTAAAAGAAAAAAAAGGAAAAAAAATTCTTGATAAGGTATGGCCATTCCTATTAGAGTGAATAATAGCTATACAAATAGCTACACAATACAAGTGCTTGACATTTGTTGACCTATATTTTTATATTCAAGACACACGTTTAGGTAGAGTTCTCTTCTAAATAAATTTCGACTAAAAAATAAATGAAGAAAAATGGTATGAAATACAGATTCCTATTTTAAAATGGCATTACAGTTCTATTTCTTTCAAAAGAATAAATTTTGGAGATAACATGCTTCACTTGCGTTTTGAAGTCTTACCATATTTCATCACAAGAAATAGGCAGAAATATTATATGAGAGTACTGCAGAATCTGGGTCCAGTTTCTGAGTCAGCTAACAAACTAGACTGATGAACTTACACAAGTCATTTCATTCTGCAGGGTTTTGATTTCTGCAACAATGACACAAAATAATTGGGATGTATAAATTCTACGGTCCATAGCCAGCTCCAAAATTTGTACAAATGTATAAAAAAAGGCTTACTTTTTTTCTCCACCTTGGCTACTTTTCAGTCTTTGTTCGTCCAAATTCATTCTCCCCCACAAAGGAAATGGTCACATTATTTAACCTAATCAAATGTTGACATTTAGTACACACACACACACACACACACACACACACATAAATGGATACTGGGTAAAAAGATAGGAAAGTATGATTTTAAATGTTAGCATTTAACATGTGGGAGAGGGAATCTCCACAATTAAAACGTTTAATCTAATTCACTAAATATGCAAAATATTGAAAGCTTATATAAGGTAACAAAATATTGTGTCATGCTGTTTATCCTGCTATCACAAAAAATGAGACCTACTTTAAGTATGAAATGAGAATAATCCAAAATTATTCTCTTAAAGACGGCCATTATTGGTGCATATAGTAAATAAAGCAAAATTCGTGACCAGAACCTGCATGTGCCATGCAGTCCTATCCTGTAGGAGACAAAATTCTCCCTACGTCATCGCATGGCATGATAACAGCACTTTAAAGGCCTGGCTGTGAGCTCACTGACTAAAAAGCCTGACGTGGCATTAATTTATTACCAATCTGGGGGCTTTCTTTCCCTTCCTCATTTTTTGGGGGAGCTTGTCTTTAACCGAACATTTAATTTGTTCAGTCGCTGTGATTATGCTTTGGTCACATTTGGCAACGGGAACGATCTGGAAAGCTTAAAGGGAATACATTATGGTGCCATAAATTTGAGATGGAAGTATGTTTTTGTATTTCTGCCAGGAATATCAGACAGCAAGTTACTGTTCAAAAATCTGCTTTTTCAGTCTGCTCTGCTAATACAAGGGTGGGTGGTCCTGAGGTCATCTCATTTCATCCTCAAAAAGACAATCACTATTCCTGATGTGTCCGGTGTGCTTCCTGACAGACAAGGATGGGGGGGGTTTCCTTCTATCATAAACTGATTTCATAAATAAACTTGAGGGGTGTTTTGTTTTGTTTCATTTGAGTTTCTCCTGCACCAGTGTGGATTTCTCATAGCTGTCGCCGTTCATATTTATAAACCCCTCTGCAGAACTTGCACGTTCGCACCTAAGGTGGGATGCCTGCACTCTCCCAGCCCTAGACCGTGAAGAATGTGTTCCTGATCTGCATGTTCATCCTGGCTGCCTGCGAGATAAAGAGGAATTCAGACATAAAGACTGGGAATTCCCATGAAGAGACGAAAACAAATGGTGTGGTTCAAAGAAGAAGTTGTTACAAGAAGAGATGCATTCCTGATGTTGTGCAAAGAATTGTGAGCATTCTCTGCCCTGCAGAAGTTGCCTGAGAGCAGTTACATTTGCCAATTCAGTGTCTCCATGAGTTATCTGACTCACAAGAGTTTATTGTGAAAAGATATGTTGCCTGGCAACAGCTTTAACATGGTGCAACTGACTTTTCTGCACTTCTGAAAAGATGTTTTATTCATTACTTGCCTTCCTTTGCTTATTTGTGCGGGTACACCCCCCGTTCCGTATCGAACGCCACTTCTGGTTGTGAACATCTCCTTTTGCTTCTAGGCTAAATGTGCCATTGTTCACCATTCATATATATCCACATTCATACAACGAAAAAGAAACAATGGTCAAGAGGGCCACTTCCTGTTACGTGGGGAACAAGCAGCCAGCGTTGAGAACTATATTAGGTTGTACCAAAATTGTCCTTGGTATTTAAAAGTGTTTTCTAAAAATCAGGCGATTTATGGGTTGAGAGAGAGGGAAACAGACACTGTTGGTGTGACCAGTTCATTACTGGATCGTATTCCAAATTTCTATCCATACAATGAGCTTCGGCTATATGAACAAAATATATCTAGCAAAGTGCGTTTTAGGCTTCAGGTTGCCACAAGCCTTATTTAACCCAGATTTCACTGGGTAAAATATTGGTGGTGTTATAGCTAACCCCTTTGTGTCTTCTCCCTGCCCCGAACTGACAAAAGCAAGCCTGTCACTACACCCATAGGACGTAGAGTCTGAAAGAGAGGCTGAGCCTCCAGGTAATTAATGACTCAGGCATTTGAACTGCAATCATAAAATTTCCATCCTGACATTATTCTGTTCAAGCATTTTTTTAAAGCCAACTAGAAACCTGGAAGGATTATATTACTCTGCTAATGGCACACGACTGCTTAGAAACTCAGGTCACAAAAGCACAGTCCCATGTTTCACTTTCAACAACTTCATGAGGCTTTCCTACTTAGGCCTTACAATGAGATACAAAAACACCATTTCTGAAGGAGAAGATTGGGCCACAATGACTACCCGATGTTGCGGTCACTCTGACAGGTAATAGAGATCCTAAGGCCAGTAGTATTTATGACACAAAACCAAAAGAGGCTAGCATATGTCTAGTATTTATCACATGTAAACCTTATATACCTTATTCCACTTTTGCTTCACCACATTAGAAGTACAACACTATTACCCCCATCTTACCAGAGAAAACTTCCAAAGTTTAAGTTACTTGCTCAAATTCATGCAGCTAGCAAATGACAAATGTAGCATTTGCACCTGACCATTTAACGGTGTCCTCTAAGAGCTCAGAGTGAGCATGGAAATATAAACACATAGAATTACATTTGTACACGAGAGTACGCATTACACAAAATAGTTTGAATTTTAGAGCTGGAAAAAACTTGGAAACAATATATTCACATAATAACAATCTATTCGGTATATGATTTTTCCAAGCATCCATTGTGCTAAATGCTAGGGGATTCATTCATTCGTTCGTTCGACAAGTCTTTACCGTCTTGGGCTACATGCAGGATGCTGCACCCAGCGGTGGGACATAGCCATTCTCCACTACACTCACATTCCTACAAGGGAAGGAGACAGTTATGATGAGAGCCATGCGGGAGTGGAAATGAATCTTATACTGGGATCTGATTAGGATGAGTAAGAGTTAGCTACAGCTCTGAGACAGAAAGAAGTGGATTTGAGCTTCAGGAGCTGAAGAAGATCATCGTGGCCGGACTGCTGTCAGTGCGAGGGAGGACAGGAGAGGAGGCTGCTGAGGGAGAGAAGATCCCAGGCATGCAGGGCTGGGTGGGCCACAGTAAGGACGTCCCTACATTCACGGAGACTGCAGTCCAGCAAAAGCAAAAATGTATTGACAATCATATATCTTACAGGTGACACTAAATAAATTAGTTTAAAGATCAACTTCTCAAAATATCCCATTACAAACATGGCTTCGTTCCCTTTTTAGCATAGACCAGCCTTCTAAAACATTGACAAACATTTCCAAGGGACTCAGTTTCCAAGCCAATCTTGTTTGTCAAATACACATTAGTTTATCCCTAAATTTATTTCTGCAAAATAAGTGTGGCCCATTTAAATTCATACAGTCCTTTCTCTAATTTCACTGTTCTCCTAAACTATAAATTATTTTAGTGGAAATATATAATTGATGGAAAAATTATAAAATGTGAAATGCAAACTAAATTATGCCCAACTAATAATTGCCTTACACCTAACGGCTATTTCAAAAATAAATTTACTCCCATGTACTTAGATAATAACACAGCGGAATGAGTACCCACCAAATTTACAGAAAGATAGTCATGAAGACGAGCAATCAGTTGTGGCAAACCCTCTAAGTATTACACTAAAATAAGAAGACTTAGAATGGTATGTGCGTGCAGTATTCTATCTGCTTCTCGGTCGGTACTCTGTAATGGTTCTAACTTGGCTGAAGAATTGCTAATTTGAGAACAAAAAATAAACCAACTAACAAAAAACCTGGGTTATTGTTTAGTTTTTGTGCTGTACAAAGGATACCGATGTAGTCTTTATAAGGAAAATTGATTACCAAATGCACTGTCTTCTAAAGTCTTGAGGTAAGACTCATTCAGAAGTAAACGAATCCACGTTTGCAAAGACCACTAAAAGTTGTTTACAAACTACTCTATGGTGTTTGCATTTGTAGTGAGCTATTCAGACTATTCAAAAGTCAAAATTGGAGTCAATAGATTTTATAGCATCTGACTTGAATATACCAGATTAAATACTTCAACGTGATTGTACACTTCTGAATGTAGAAATTTACAATGCCCGCACATCTTCTATGAAAAGGATAGTCCTCATTTGCTCTTCTGAAACATCTAGCATGTTTTGGACATATGTTTTATCATGTTTTTTATCTTTTCATAATTCAGATGCAGAGCAACTACTTCATTGGCTATATTTTTAACTACACAATTGCAGTGAAGGGTAAATTAAAGAATAATAATAAATAATTAAATCGTCTTGTGTAGGCCCTACCTTGTGTGTGTGTGTGAATGTGTGTGTGTGTGTGTGTGTGTGTGTGTGTATATGCAATGACATACATGTCACAGCAAAAGTCAATGGACCAGATAATTGCCCCAGATTAAAAAATTGTGCCTCTGCTGACATTTAAGTTTTGAACCTAATGGTTTCACTATTTAACTGACCTTTGCTCTACCAATTACGGGTGCTTCTAACATCAATACATTAATATTAAGATAGTAATATAATTTAATCTGCACTATTGGATAAGCAAATATAGAATACTGACAACAATCCTCAGTTTAAACCTACAAAGCACTAGGCAGGAAAGAACAATGTCAATACAAGCCCAACTTACTAATTTGTTAATCATTTATAGATATTAATCAGTATGTAGTCATAATGTGTATATATGTCTATGCTTTCAACAGACATTTTTGAAGAATCTGCACAAACGATGCTGTCTCTCTCTCTTTTTTTAGTTTATTTATGTATTTATTTTGAGAGAGAACAAGTAGATGGGGGGGGCAAAGGGAGAGGGAGACAGAGAATCCCAAGCAGGCTCCCGCACTGTCTGTGCAGAACCCTACGTGGCGCTTGAATATACCAACCGAGAGATCATGATCTGAGCAGAAATCAAGGGTCTGACGCTTAAGTGACAGAACCACCCCGGGTAACTGCAATGCTACCACAGGCTGCACAAGTAGAGTGAAGTCTGAGACGGGGTGAGGAGCAGGTACAAAGAACAGCTGACATTAATTTCACGCTCCTGCAGCAGACGCTCTTCTCAGCACTTTTCGTGCACTTCCTCATTTATCACAGCCTCACAGTTCTAGAAAGGCAGGTTTCAATATCACTATTGTAATGTCCATTTTACAGATGAAGAGACTTAGGCTGAGAGAAGTCAAAATGCCAAAGCAGAACTTTCCAAGACACCACTGTACTGCCTCTTTGCCTGTAAGACAGAAATTTTCAGCCCCATCTATATTTTCTGAAGGCCCACCCCGAAATAACGTTAGATTGATTTTTCAAAATTCTTTTCCCAGCTAATTGACAGGGGTATCATTCTTCGATGCCCACAACTGAGACAGTCCTCTTTGTAATGCCATTCCTGCACATGTAAGCTTTGGACACCACTCATAGGGCCCCTGTCTTTGCTGTTGTGTCACTTGTTGGATATGTTGCTAAGTCAGAAAGAGTTGCACAGAATTTCAGTAGGAAAAAAATGGTCCTGGAAATTTCTTGTCTGGGAGCCAACTAATCAAAATCTAATGGAAACATGATTCGGTATTCAAAGCTCCCACAAACTTGATGACAAAAATCAATAAATGTCCTCAGCAGCCCTTTCCGTAGCCACAGAGCCATCTACACTGAGCATGTATCTTGTGAGCACTAAAGGGATTCCTACTGCAGCTGAAGGCAGTCGTGGGGACTCCCTGGACCCCCTATTAGAGGTAACTGACCACCTACACAGCAAATCCCCCTGGCAGATGTGTGTTGTGGGTTTTTTTCAAATATTTATGAGCACTTAGAAATCAGAGGATTTCACAGCAAATCTGGTTTTATAATCTTCTTTTAAAAAATATAAAGGTCAGGGATGCCAGGCTGCCTCCATCAGTAGAGAATGCAACTCTTGATCTCAGGGTCATGAGTTCAAGCCCCACATTGGTCATGTAGCCTACGTAAATATATTATACACACACACACACACACACACACATATAAAGGTCAGTCAAATTTGGGCAAATTCTCACTGACAACAATTAGCTATGAGCCACTACTTATCCTAGACTGGGTATTGTATCTCCAGTGGATCGCAGCCCTCATCATTCTATAGCGTGACATCAGGCCCATTTCACAGGTCACCTATGGCTGCTCAGTCGAGACACTTGAGTCTAAGGCTTTTGTTCTCATCCAAGATTTCTTCCACCTCTGAAATTCTATGTGTTATAACAGAAGGAAAACTAAAATATCACTGAACTGAGTTCAATGACTCACTCAAGGTCACCAGGCTAGGACTAGTTAAGAGCATGGACAAAATTAGAATTTAAATCTCAAGTCCAGGCTTTGGTTTTTTCCAGCTCACCTACTGCCTCTTATTGGCACAGGAAGTAATATGATTCAGGAATGGTGAAACTGGGAATATTGTCTTGGCAGCTATAAGGAGAGTTAACTTAGCCTCTTTAAGGGGTAGAGAAACCTGGGAGGTGAATTAGGATTCTGCCAGTACACAAGTGTTCCCATAAATCCTATTTACCAAAAAAAAAAAAAAAAAAAAAAAAAAAAAGATTTCAAGATCTGACAGTGTGTGACATGAATAGGAAAAGGTGAAGAGAAGGCACATGAATATAATTTGGGCTACTTCTGTGACACCTTCGGATCCCTGCAAATTTCCTGGGAAATTCCAGTGTGGCCTGAAGTCACTTGCATGCAGATGCGGCATCGAGACTCTCTCTACCCCAGGGTGGGACTATGGCTTCCCACAGTCCTCTAAGAAGTTCACATATGCACATCTTAACTTAAGGCAAAAGCCAAGATAGGCCTAGAGGTCATCTCAAAGCTTAAGAGTAAAACCTTGTCCAAATTCTTATAATAAATTGCTGAGCAAAATATGTCATTCCTCTGGGGGAATCGCACACAACAATTTACAAATGACTAGGGTATGTAAAATAATCTGGTAATTCTTTTCCCAGAAATCCTATCATTCAAAGAGGATTTCACACTAATTAGTCATTATTTTTATTCAGAAGCACCAGTCAAGCCAGAAAATATGGGGAAGAAATTCAAACAGTTCTTGAAACAAAACTCTTTTTGTCTAAAAGCTAACAGATTTATTCCAGGAATAAAAATTTCTACACTCAAATGCATGGATGTATTATTACATCCGCATTAATTCAAAGTAAGCTCGTATATTCATGTGGCTCTATAGCTTTCTAACCAATAGAATGGTAAGTTTTAATTCTATAGAGACCAGATAAATGAAAATTTTAAAAAACCCTTATTGTTATTTATTCAATTCGTATTTTTTCAATGCAGAACAAGAACTTAGACTTTTAATCCCTAAGTGATTGATTATTAAATCAGTTTTGACACAGGCAACACAAAGCTCTCAAATATTCCAAAGATGCATAGAGAGAACGACTCCAGCAAGCTCACACTGTTGCCTAGTCTGTTTGCTCTGGCTGGGGTGGGAGTGAAATTATGTTTACCTCCAACTTTTATAAATCATCTGAGTCTGCTCAGAGGAATGGCACCGTATCATTATTATAATTATTAATTTGTAACCTAAAGTTTCTGAAAACCAGTTGCTTTCTCTACCATAGTCCTTTGTCACAAACATATTCTGTGTTATAAATCTTTAAAACATTCTCAAGTAAAACAAAGAGAAAAAGTTGCGCCTTTTTTTTCCCCTCCAAATGATATCTCACTGAAGAAAAATGTGGAGGGAAATGAGTCTTCCAGTCGACATTTGGTCATGTACTTCAAACATCTGTTTCTCATAAGCTAAAGTTCCATATTTCACCTATCCTGATACCATTTAGTTAATAAGTAGGAAAAAACATAGACTTTCAAATAAAACAAAACTGAGGCAATAAGCCTACTGGTTATAGATGTGGACTTTGGAGTTAGACATGGGTTCAAATTTGAACGCCCCTTCCAAGACCACCACTAAGTTTTCAACTTCTGTAAAACCTAGATTTCTCATTTGTAAAGATGAGAGAACTATATCTACCATATGGACTTATGTGCATAAAATGAGATAATGGTATAAAGTGTTTAGCATGTTACCAGGCATAGAGAGTCATGCACTCGATGAGGTTCTATTGTTGTTTCTACACAACAATCATACTATGCAGAGTGCTGGCAAGACTGTTACTAACTAATTTCTCATCCCGTACAGTTCTGGAAGGGAATGAACAGAGGCAAATCAAGAAGGGTCACACCCTCCTTTGTTATGTAGTGCACTAACCTCCTAACAATTTACTCTCTAATAAAACAAGTGACAATGATTGGAAGCAGGAAACATGCAAAGTTGAACCCTCCCTCACCAAAAAAAGGAGTGACTGAAATGAAAGAATAGGAGGAAAGTGAAAAAGAGACAACGGAAAGGGGAAAAGGAGGAAAAACAGCACAAAGGGGAGGAAGCATGAAGCATCTCTGAGTTCATTCTGCCTGGCCACTCACCCCAGTTGAATGAAGGCAGAGCTCACAAAAAGCCATGCATTGCTCATTAGGCAGAAGAGTTACTATCAACAACACTGGCTTGGGGGTGGGGGGAAAAGTTGAAATAAAATTGTGCACACACACACATACACACACACACACAGTACCTGATTCTGTAAAAAACATGGATATATATCAATAAGGATTTTAAAGAATATATATAGATATCTATAATTATATGATCTAGATCTGTATTAATAGATAGACACAAAGGTATAGATGTCTACATGTATAGACACATATCTCAGTCATACATGGAGAATAGTCCAGATATCTATAGACCTGGATTTTTTTAATGTATTTATTTTTGAGAGAGAGAGAGAGAGTGAGAGAGAGAGAGGCAGAGAGAGAGGGAGACACAGAATCTGAAGCAGGCTCCAGGCTCTGAGCTGTCAGCACAGAGCCTGGTGCGGGGCTTGAACCCACGAGGCATAAGATCATGACCTGAACAGAAGTCAGACATTTAACCGACTGAGCCACCCAGGTGCCCCTATAGACTTGATTTTAAAGAATATATATAAATATATGATATATATATATATGTATATACATATACATATATATGATATATATATCGTATATATATATATATATGCACACATACTTTTATGATATATATAAACCCAGATAAATATATATATATATCAAGATCATATAATAGATATATGACATAAATAGATAATATGTCCAGATATTCCATATATATGATCAACATATTCTTTAAAATCTAAATATATAGCTATAAAGATATAGAGATGGATTATTCTTTAAAACTGGCATGTACCTGTTTTTAAAATTTCTGTACTCACAGGAGCCAGTGCTGTTATATACACATCTAAAGACTGAAATGCTTCCTCTACGGTAATGAAGAGCCCACTATGCTGATTACTGATAGGCCAATTCCAATTTCACAAGAACTCTAATAGGAAGCAAAGAATTCTTACAGAGAAGGCAATCTTACTCAAGTATATAAGTTAGTGTTAAAAAAAACTTCCATTTTTGTTGTACTATAAATGTCTCTCCTTTGTAAATGGTTTGCCTTTTTTGAATGCTGAATTGTTTACTCATAACTAAAAATATGTATAATCATATATATATATATACATATACATATATAACTAAAAATATATAGTGCTGGTGTAAAAAGTTTTTGGAAAAAAATGTTTAATTTCAGAGCCTTATAGTGGAATTATTTTCAACTTGGATTTCTTTTCACTATATTCTGATAAATTATGTTTAACTCATAAATGTTTATTAAATAATACAAGTTTTCAGGGATTATATCTGCAATAAAAATGTGATTCAGTCTATTTAACATGACCTTTATACTACTTTGAAACTAGCCTTATTTTTCATATTACTTTATTAACATTATTTTACCATTAATTTTATTAAATTTTTTAATGTTTACTTTTTTGAGAGAGTGAGCAAGCACAAGTGGGAGAGGGACAGAGTCCCTCTGACAGTGCAGAGCCCAGGGCAGAGCTCGATCCCACGAACCGTGAGATCATGGACCTGAGCAGAAATCAAGAGTCAGACGCTTAACCGACTGAGTCACCCGGGCACCCTGCTACCTGGAGCCTGCTTCAAATTCTGTGTCTCCCTCTCACTCTGCCCCTCCCCTGCTCCTGCTCTGTCTCTCTCTCTTTCAAAAATAAATAAAGATTAAATATTCTTTTTAATAAATAAACATAACCAGCCAAAAAGTATTATAATTATTAATGTTAGATATTTGTATATAAAGCATGTTTCTTCCCTCCCGCCATTTTGTTCCAGCTTCTGGGGAAACAAAATAAATGGTTGCATAGTTCACTATTGTGCTATAACGAGTTATGGTTATTAAATCGTTAAATGACTGCCACGTCTGCTTTTCACGGTATCTAAAAGTTAAATGGAGAAACATTTACTTTTATGTATTATGACCAGAAAAACTTTCTCAATTTATATTTCAAAATACCTTCTCTATATTCATCAGCATCATATAGAAAGTAAAAAGGTTGTTCAACCTGAAGGGACCAGCATATAATATAGTATGCCTTCATTATTTGTCAACTCTAAGAGTTTTCTGTAAAAGCATTTACTGTTTGAAAGCTATATATCCAATGAAGCATGTTAAACAACTTTCATATCTGGAAGAGACATTTTTGCTAAAAGTTTTCCTGGAGTATTTCTAAAAAATATTAATAGTTTCCAAAATAATGTATATATCACTCTTGTGATGTCACATCTATACATTTAATTTTTAAAATATACTCAAGTTACAACATGCTTAATTTTATATATTAGGTATTACCTAATATATAATATATATATAATATATTTTTTTTTGCAATAAATTTTATTTATTCTCTAGAGATTTTTAAATATCCTACAAATTTAAATTTTTCTGTACTTAAGAAATTAAATAACTGTGAAAGTCCAAATCACTAATGAATTTGTAGGAGATATTGATTTCATTTTTTTAAGATTAGTCAATTTAACATTTAATATTTCCAGCATGTAACAAAATAGCTTTGTTATGGCCAAGAAAATAATTGCTCTGTTTCTGTCTCATATATGTGCATGCTAATGTATGAAGAAAATAAATAACTGATGGTTTTTATGACCAACATAATCTTTATCAGTAAAATTTTTACAGATAACACTGAACAGCAAACAAGGAAAGTTATAAAGACTCAGGAACACTACCTAATTAATATCATTTTTGACAACATAAAAGGTTTGAATGCATGATCATTATGCATACCCATACAGAATAAAATGAGAAAGTTTGGGGGGGAAGGAAAATGCATTTAGTGTTGGCCAAATGCCCCAAAATATGTATGTATATGTATGAATACATATGTATGTATACATGCATGTATACCTGTATGTACATATACATAGTCTTATATATACTTACTCATATATGTGTGTATATATATTCTTATGGTTATGTTTTATGTATATATTCTCATGGTTTAATAATAATTAATTTCAAACTTTATTATCTGTAATCTATAAAATTTATCATGTATTTTTATGTCTCTTTATTGTAGTTCCTGCCACCTTGATTTTCCTCCTGATGAAGTTCTGTGCCCCCATCTAGCCCTACCTTATTTGCCACCACTGGCTGCAGTGAGTCCCCCTGTGCACTTCCTGAGTATTGTACTCCACCTGTCTCGCAGCTTCTCTTGATGTAGTTTGATATCTCATTGTACACATGTCAGTTCCTCCCCTCTCTTTAAGGAGAGGGTATCACTGTTGATAGCACTGCGCCTGACACATTCACTACTTTAACTAACGGACATGAGGTATAATTATCTTCAAAAAGATGGCCTTCATTTAGATCAAGGAATTTCTCTTATACACATAAATTGTTACCTGTGGTTGGGGGTGAGGGGTTGGAGGATAAATCAATATTATTAAAAATCAACTTTCTAATTTTAAAGATTTAGATGGACATTTCCATCATTCATTTACTGACCAAAATTAAGAACTCTCTGACCAAAATTAAACAGATAAGGAATATGTTGAATTCATTCCAAATATCAAGATTACAAACAAGCCTTTCCTGAAGTTCTCTGAATAGAGCCTAGCAGATTTTTCTAGGCTGATTCTGACCAGATTTGGCAAAAGAAATACAAACTGAGTCTCCTTTGTTACCTAATCCATTCATCGTCTTAAAGTAAAATATTCAAGAAGAGAGTCTGGACAGAGGACACTTTTTTTTTTTTCAACGTTTATTTATATTTTTGGGGACAGAGAGAGACAGAGCATGAACGGGGGAGGGGCAGAGAGAGAGGGAGACACAGAATCGGAAACAGGCTCCAGGCTCTGAGCCATCAGCCCAGAGCCTGATGCGGGGCTCGAACTCACGGACCGCGAGATCGTGACCTGGCTGAAGTCGGACGCTCAACCGACTGCGCCACCCAGGCGCCCCTACAGAGGACACTTTTAAAGATGACAGGGGACAGATCAGCTGGTAAGAACCTGAGTGCCTGGAAAGAAGTTTGTTAACCAAGTTGGAAGAGGGAATGTGGTTAGTGTTGCCAGGTCAGACCAGCAGCAAAACTCTAAGTTACTCTCTAAACTGACCATGTGAGGAAAATCTGTGGGTCACATTGAACGGTTGCAAGGATTAACAATTGCCCAAATTATTAGTCAACTCCAGGAATTGTGAATTAAGTCTAGACTGAGCTCAAATGACCTTTGCTTAAATACAGAGCCTCCAAAATCAGTTATTTGAAGTGGAATCCACTTTTGACCAATGAAATACTAAAAATATTTCTTTTTACTTATGAACAAAAGAAGAAAGGCTGAACTCAGTTTAGTGATATCACAAATGCAACATTCAATATTGTTTAAAATAAGTGTAACTCTTTTTGCAATGTTTGTTAATATGGAATTTTTATAAAAAGACATTTGTTTTCTGAATTATTATTATATGGGATTTTTCTCAAATCTTTCATAAAACTAACATCTAAAATCTTCATTCTGTTGTGCTGATGCTATATAATTGTGATCACACATTAGAGGTATACATATAAGTATGCATATACTATTGTCAGATTTCTTAATATTGCTATTGGTTAATTACTTCTTTAAATGAGGTCCTGTATGAGTAAGGAAGATTTATCATCAAATATAAATGAAAATAAATTATTCAGCCAATATTTCTGTAGGCTAGTCACCTTAAGCAAAGTGCAGAACCTTATCTAAATGAGCAAATTACTGATCTTACCAATATTATGAAAAATAAATCATCTACCATATATTTATAAGTTATTGAAACAATGTAAGGGACACATAACAAAGGAAAAATTAGAGTAAAATCCAAGAATGTTTTTGACTAGGACTTGGGGCTTTCAATCAAATTCATAGTCCATCTGTGTTTGTTTCTCACATTTATTGTCTAAGACATAATAAAGTGACAATCGCTGCCTTCACTGTGTCAAGGCAGATATGAGTAATATCTGTAGACTTTACCCACTGTAAATATTATAGGGTTTGCACTGTACCCAAGTGGATATCTTCATACTTGAATGGACCAGAGAATACTCACTTTTTTCCCAAATGTATTTTTTGTATTAGAGATAATGATACTATGCAAATTAGCAAGGCTTAATGTTCCTACCAATATTTGATGATTTGAAATCAGCCCCTGGTTAACAGATGGCCCCATCATTCTGGAACATAATTGATATCCTCTTTGCAAACAGACAGGCCAATGGACATGTATTCCACCTGGTCCCATGGGAACTGTCACTTTCAGATAGGAAACTTTCCTAGAGTTTATTAGCAAATTCCTAAATTTTGTACCCACCAAAAGCCAACGGACCTTTCCAAATTTCTCGCAGCGTTCTGATTTTTCATCTTGTACAATTATATTTTTTAAGATTTTATAATAGTGCTGTTTGTTGAATTTTTGTTAAGATTCCTTAAACACACATTTATCATAATTGCTCACCCAAAGGTGAATTTCCTGACAAAAGACCATGAACTTATTGATATGCACAGGAAAAAAAAATGTTTAGTCAAACCCGGTATGTCCCCAGACAAAATTGAGACAAAACAAGTTGAGCTTGAGCGTGGCGTGCATGAAACAAGTCATATCACAAGAATTAATATGGCTGCAAGAGTATGTGTGGGGTGATTGTAGATACACATACCTGTTCACTAGCAACACAATTTCACATTCAATGGTTGGCTACCATACAGAAATAGCTTGTGTTTGCCATTGACGCCACTTGTCGAGACGAACTTTGTACCAGCACAGATAACATCCCAAAGGTTTGCTCTAACCACCAAGCATCACCCAGACTTTGTGAAAAAAGAAAGGTCATCTTTGGGATCTCAGCAAAGTTTAAGCCTTCCAGAGGAAGCATGGCTCAGACCAGGTGTGATTGATGAGCCCTCTCATTTATACAATGAGATTCAAATCCAGGCTGAAATAACTAATGTAATGAAAGGAAAAAGATTGGTAAAGATTAATGAGTTTTCAGAGTTGTACCCTCTGTTCTGGAACAAATGTGTTAGCAAAATAGTTACTACTTCAAAAAGAAAGTCTTTTTTTTCTGCTTTTAATCTCTGAAATTTCTAATCCCTTTGAAGATTCAACTGCGATGTTTTAAATTCAGTAGTCAAGATTTTGTTAAAGAAAAATGGGCATATTGGAAAAGAAATACAATAATGATAGGAAAAGGTATACCTCTTTTACCAGGAGAAAGTCATACCTTAATATCTTAGGCCACAACCACCACTATGCACATAACTTTTAGTTAGGATGCTGAGGTGCAGATAATAAATTCTCAAACATTTGGCAGTTTATTGAAGAGAAATACTCACAACATGAGCTACATAAACTCATTCTCTAAATGAGAATATTTTAAAAGATATTGACTACAGATGTTTCAAAGTAGAATTTAAGGTCTCACTGGGTGTCCCCAACTGGTGATCACTCTATTATAAACTTAACTCTTTAGCAAGGTCGTTCAAATTCTTGTTTTCCCTTCTCAACTTTTCACCCAGCAAGCAGTCATTGTTACATTTCAACACTTCTTTACATCAAGCACCTAATATAAAATGGGAACAGCTGCAATTTCACTGCCCAGCCCTTTCTTCCACCCTTACAACATTTGTTCTGTTAATGTAGGTTAATTCTGCAAATAACACTTCTGTAAATTGTTCTTGCAAACTGCTACATCATTTATGTAAGGACTTCTGTGAACTTTGAAAAATTAATGCCTTTAATTTTGGTTGATGGCAACATCAGCAGAGCTCTGTAAATTGCACTTTAATGAGATTTTGCTACAGGGGATAATCTGCTACTGACAGAGGAACATCTTGAAAACATCTGTAGACCTATAATTTCTCTATGACGATTAGAGCCCACCACAAGACTCCAAATACAAACCCAAAATAAAGGGGGAAAATGTAAAGTTCTAAATGAGAATACAACCTGTTCTTTAAAAGCAAAAGGCCCAGTATGAAAAGTTTCGTGCACTAAAAATAAATCAATTTTTTGGACTAATTAACATTTAGCTTTATTTAATTAAGAAAGACTATTACTGTCTCCACTGCTGTGCATCTGTATATAATGAAGCAAACAGCAGTAGGTATAAGATACCACTGAGGGATATGCCCAAGTAACCCAGCACTATAGGTGCAAAGGAACGTCTATTATTGTTAAGTAACTGACATCAGAGTCTTACTTTAATGTTGTCATAAATAAAAGGAAGGTTTCCACAGATGCCTTCACATATGGTTTCTTATTTGTCTCTGATGGAGACTAGGAGTTGGATTAGATGCCAAAATTAAATGATTTAAATAGACAGCTGCATACTGGAAACTACTAAATAACACCTTTTAAACAGTTTCTATTTATAGCATGTCTAAATCACAGAAGGATGACAAATTTTATTTTGCGAAAGCTAACATTGCTTGTTGATCTAATGCCATTACTTCTAAAGTCCCAGCGTTATCTGAACTTCACTCTAGCTATTTGTGAACATGCCATCTTTAGAAGGGTAACTTTTGAAATCACATCTCATTTTCCAGTCAAACCCTATTCTTGAAGTCCAATCTGCTTGGAAAATATACCATATTCGTTACATTGGACAGGTTGAAATAAGCAGAAAGCCCATAAGGTATTATACTATACTCTTCACCTTCTGGGCCATGAAATTAATAACTACGTGTTAGATTGCCAACTTCCAGATAGTAATATCCTGTCCATAATGCTTACATCTTTGTCATTTTTCATAGAAAGGAAATTAAGTAAAAGTTACAGAATTAAATGAGGACTTAATGAGACACAAACTGTTATTTCTGGAAAACTTAAATACATCAACAGGTCTAGTGGCTGTTTTATTGATCCTTCGAGGGCTAAATGCCGTGTGTATCCTAAAACAAGTGAGAAATAAGAACGATAGATGATCAAAACTGAATCTGTACAGCTTCATTGTGTAATAAAAGAAGGAAGCTTATTATTACCTCATTAGTAGAGCCTTTTAAAAAAAATTCTTAAGTGTGTCTGCCTGAGCTGGATACTATCAACTACCCCATATAGTCCGTGATTGTTCCACTTCCAGCAATGGTCAGTGACTAGAGAGCTTCTATTCTTGTGCAGTATATAAAATTGCAGCTGGAAGGGGGAAGAGATAAGACACACTTAGGTGGAGGTCTCCAAAGGGGAAAAAGAATACATAAGGGGATGACCAGCAGTGATGTTTCCCTATAACATGTGAGTAACCCACAAGGAGTGACGCTACATGTACTGGGCATTAGGCATAAGCATCTATCTCCTGCTTCAGCACCTCTCATGACTAGAATTTGTGGGTGTGATTGTAGGGTCTCCCTATTTCCATGGGTTAGTTCCTGGGCCACTGTCTGAACTTGAATTGGGGACCATCATGTTCTTTTCTCTCTCTTCTTCCCCTCTGAGCTTTTCTTAGTGGTCTTGCACCTGAATACGTTCATCAAAGGCCACATCCCTACCTCCACTCATAAGTATACCAAACAAGTCACTTGTACACAACTAAACAGTTCACTCCTTTCAAACGCTGCAAGTACAAATAAATGTTTGGTATTGTGAGTATCATTTACAAGTAATCAACAGTTCCAGAAAAACGTATTTGGAGAAATAATTCAGAAAATTAGGGACTATACCCCTTAGATATTTCTAGGGGCTCTTCAACCTAAGAAAAATATCTACAATCATGAAATTGATCATTATCTTTTCTTCTCAGGATTAAACTTTGTCAAAATGTGACTTCCGAAGATTATGAACAATATCTTTTGTATTCAGTAAATATTGTCACTGCAATATGTTCATTATTTACTGCAAAGAAGCTATAATCTTTTAAACTAATCCTGGAAAAGCAAGTATTGTCATTTGTTTGCTAAATACTGTGTATCATGGTTGATTCACAAACTTTGCTGCCCTTTTCTCCCTGCCATTGCAATGATTGGCCAGCTTGTCACACACAGAGGTTTAGCCCTTGCCCGAGTTTAGAAAAACAATCCTCCCTCTAGACAAGAAGCATTTAAGTTCTATCAACCCTCGGCCACTGTGCATTGTGTGTTAATGAAGTGAATTCTGGAATCAACAAACTATTGTTGGAATGTCATCTCAGTCACTTCTGAGAATTGGGACTTCTGAAGACTGATCTCATGCTCACTCCCCCAGCACATATACTGAAAACTATTTAATCTCTACGTCTTGGTTCCTTCATCCACAAAATGAGGGTAAAAATATCTGCTACTGGTTTGTTTGTGAGGATTAAATATGATTATGCATGTAACGCAGAGACCCATACATGTAGAAGAGTCTCGGTGTATATTAGTTATTTTTATTAGTTCTTTCTTCTGTCATCTTTTCCATTTTCCTGGACAGTTGTTATTAGTAGCTGCTGGTGTCATACATTCTGCTATCTCAAATGTTTCAAACAAGTGGCCAGGTCTTGTCACAAATAATTTTCAGGACCACGGAGAGATCTCATGTGCCCTTTACCACAAAATGTATTCGTTCTACTGTGCCAAGAGAGCAGTTCATTGATTCAGTCAGTAAATATACTCTGAGTATATTACTCAGTAAATATACTATGTAAGTTACAGGAGAAACAACATTCAACAAAACAGACAAGTCCCCAAACTTGAGATGCTCGTATTTCAATGGGGAAGTAGACTTGAGACAAATCACTGGACTCTCTCACTGCACACCTCCCACCCAAGTCACAAATACTAGCTACATAACTATCATAAACAAAGAGTTCAAAAACATAAGAGACGAATCCTTACCAAATCTTAGGGCATTGAGGGGTTGTTAGGAATAATTTTCCTGAGAGGTGATCTTTTTGCTGAGATCTCAGGTATGAATAAGAGATAACCAAACAGAGGGGCGCCTGGGTGGCGCAGTCAGTTAAGCGTTCGACTTCAGCCAGATCACGATCTCGCGGTCCGCAAGTTCGAGCCCCGCGTCGGGCTCTGGGCTGATGGCTCAGAGCCTGGAGCCTGTTTCCGATTCTGTGTCTCCCTCTCTCTCTGCCCCTCCCCCGTTCATGCTCCGTCTCTCTCTGTCCCTAAAAAATAAATAAACGTTGAAAAAAAATTTTTTTAATAAATAAATAAATAAATAAATAAATAAATAAATAAAAGAGATAACCAAACAGAAAGGATGATTGAAGAGCACTACTGAAGCAGAGTCATTTGAAGAACTTAAGAAAGGCAAGTGCTGCAAGTGTGGAATGATGAAGGAGTAGCATAGTGAGAGATGAGGAGAAGCAGAGGCCTTACAGGTCATGTTAAGAACATAGAGCATAAGTATGGAAGACTTGGAGATCTGGCCTATTAATTTTTCGACCTACTTTCTGGTTTTCTCATGTACATTAATTACAACATGTAAAATTCAGGATAATAAAATTTTGATGTCTCTTTCAAAATTATAAGATCTGGCCATGCTGGGCCTGCCTTTCCACATGAAGACAATTGGTAACCACTTCACCAGCTAGACAAGGCTTAAGCTCTCGAGTTGCCTCAGTCTCCACTGGCAGAGTTCATTCATATGCCTTTTTCTGTTCAACCTCTGCAGTTTGGGAAGTCTGCAAGTCCAGATGTTGGTTTCCACCTTATCCCTCAGATCCAGTCCTGATGATGTGTCTAACTATGGGGAGTGAATGATTACCTTGATTCTTGTGGTTACATCTTGATATCCAGCCCTCTGGAATATTTTCCAAGATACGTGTCAACCTCCCACATTTGTAGCACAAGGAAGGATCTCGGAACATGGCCTACTTCCCAAGGTGCTATTTTCCACTCAACTATTGGGAGCTCCTGGCTATGTTTATTTGCTCTACCAGATGTTTTCTCTGGTCATATTCTTCAGATACTTGTTTACACCCAGTATATTTACAGTTCAGTAGTAGTTCAGTAGTATCACAATCCCAGTCAACAGTTAGAATCACAAACTTCAGTCTCTTCCCATTGGTCTTTCTCATCTTTTATTCATTAGGCATTGAAAAGTCACTTCACAAATTACATCAGGTAGATTCATTTCAAAAAGCGCTCTTTTTCAAAAAAGAACCAAGGGGTGCCTGGGTGGCTCAGTCGGTTAGGTGTTCGACTTCAGCTCAGGTCATGATCTCACAGTTGGTGAGTTTGAGCCCCACATCAGACTCTGTGCTGACAGATTGGAACCAGGAGTCTGCTTCAGAGTCTGTGTCTCCCTCTCTCTCTGCTACTCCCTCACTCATGCTCTCTCTCTCTCTCTCTCAAAAACAAATAAACATTAAAAAAGAATTTTAATAATAACCAAAAACATATAGAAAGGATGAGTTTGTGATAAGCACTCAATTATTTAGAACTCAACTTCCCTCAATTAATCAAAATATCCAGCTTTCTCAATTAATCAAATTTTTCTTAGCACTTTACTTCTAAGAAAAGGTAGCAATTAAAAGGGAATAGTTTCAAACACAAAGGTATATATTTCTAGAGGAGTCGTGGAGTTCAGTGCAGTCTCCTTCACCTTTGACATCCATTTCTGAACTGATTTGCAATGAGAAAAAATTTTCAGAATGGAGATTACAGGAGGCACTACAAGATCCCCGGTCATCAAAGAAATGCACAATTATATTCAATACATTTCTCACATAGTAAGAGAGAAAAGCTCCTGGCCTAGTGCCTCGTGCATAGTAATGGCCTAATTTTTGATGAAGAGAATCAAGTTCAGACTAGTGTATTTTACAGAGTTGTAACATTAAAGAGAACCATAAAATTCATTTACCTAGGATATCCTAACATTTCTAGAGACATAGAGATTTTATTAACATCGAACAGTTCCTATTAGATATATTAATAAGCAAGTAGATGTCGCATAAATAGTATAATTTCTAGGCATTTGTTAAGGAAAGATGGTCCAAAGCGTTTCCCTTAGAGATTGGTTGATATCACTTCCTGCTCTGGCAGAGTCCCCTCCCTTGCTATACTTGTTAGTATCCTACTCACAGCCCTTCTTCCTGTTTGCCAATGTTAATGGCCCTTTTCCTAACAGTGCCCTAAGAGAGGCCCAAACCCTGTCAGCTTTGTGTCCCCTGGCCATTGTGATGCCAATTTGTATCACTGTAGTCTTTATCAATTCACCCAGCAATCCTGAGGTAACTATGCATTTTGAGATTCTGCTAACATTTGTCTCTTGCTACAAAGAGCTTTAGGGGGAAAAAAAATTATTCCAAATGGCATAACGGATGTTTTAGTCACGAAATTTCTTGGAAGCTTAAATTAAAATAAAAATGATACGCTTTGTACATGGATTTTCTTGTACTTAAGCCTTTAATACCAGCTAAATAACAAAGGGGGCCATTAATGTAAAATTCAGCCTAAAGTCAATTGTATTACAAGCACTCTTAATGCTTGTACATTCTTAATGTAACAAGAAGTCTGAAAGGCACTTAACTGGATACAGCTGTATGCAAATTTGCTTTAAACTACTGAAGGTTAGAAACAGACATTATTTTAATCTTGAAAAATAAACCACTGAGTGTCTACCATTTGGGTCTGTTAAACTCATCTACTAATGATTCCCCCATTAAACCATAATAAAGTGTTTGAAAGTTGATCCGGTCTTTTGCACATGGTAAACAAAGAGACTGGAACTACAGCAGGCTGTGCCAAAAACCAGCAAGAGGATTCTGGAATATATACATCCTCATGCAGCCGTCACTCACCCCCGCTGCATTATATATTCTGAGATCATTAAACAAAACTACGTGACATTTATCTAAAACTCACAAATTGGCCTTTTGGGGATGTAGCCCAATCCATAATCTGATTCGGAAATCTATTACCCAGTAGAAAGGAAATCAAGTTTTTAAAGATGAAAGAATAAAATAGTCATAAATTAAAATGTGGGCGGAGATACAAAAACATTTGCCTTCTCCATTGTAAGTGTGGTCCCTTAAGAAAGCACACAAAATAACACAATCATTATCATTTTCAAGCATACTACATTCTGCTCTCTATAGTTCTGAAGTAGAATGCTGAGGTACACCTATATGCATCTATAAACAAATACTTTATTAATCATGAGTTAAAAGATGGTTTTCTAAATTAAACTGAAGAAAAATCTCATTAGGAAATAGGGAGTATGAATTAAAGGATCATTCCTTGCTGAAGTTACTGTCTTTAAGCAAAATAACTGGAATACCTTGAAATTTTTAAATGCTGCCAAGTTAAAGTTCATAATACCTTTAATTTCTTTTCCTTTTTTTAAATTTTTTTTTGTTTATTTTTGAGAGAGAGAGAGAGAGAGAGAGAATGGAGGAGGGGCAGAAAGACAGGAAAACATAGAATCTGAAGCAGGCTCCAGGCTCTGAGCTGTCAGCACAGAGGCTGGCAAGGGGCTCGAACTCACAGACTGTGAGATCATGATCTGACTTAAAGTCAGACACTTAACCGACTGAACCATCCAGGAGCCCCCCCCCCTCCTTAATTTCTTGTTTTAATTAACTTAATATATTTTGGAATGTTAACCTCTAAATAAGTATACTTCAAAATTAAACATTGTTATTACAATGTCTATTGCAATTATAACCATTTTTTATTAGCTGCAAATTCAAAGAGATTTTTAAATATTTTATTTAAAATATATTGTATTTATAATAAATATATGTGTAAATAATTACTTTATTGATCTTGCCTGGCTTGTTTTCTTGATTAATCCAAATAAAATCAGGTTATTTATCATTCATGGCCACCTCCCCAAAAAAGAGCAAGAATTAAAGAAAAAGGAAGGAAGGAAGGAAGGAAGGAAGGAAGGAAGGAAGGAAGGAAGGAAGAAGGAAGGACCTAGAGACCTAGGTCACACAAGGTCTGGGAGGCTTTGCTCAAGGTCTTTGTCTTTATCCATTGGGATAAATTTCACTAATGGGAATGCAATGAAGACTAATTTTAAGTAGAAATTTGACATTACCAGATATGCATTTCCAAAGGATCTATCCAGGTACAATGAAGAGAACAGAATGAAAGAGCACAAGAGTGTTTATAAAAAGGTCAGTTAGGAAATTTGGGTCAGGGAGTGAAATGGAATGTTGTCCTGGAATAATTTGCCAGAGATAAGAGGAAGTGGGATGGAGATATTAAAGAAATACATCAGAAGACACACTGAGGAGAATTAATGACAAATTACATATGAGGGTTATGTTTCCAACAAGTATAATTAGATAAATGGTAGTATCATTCATTGAGAATGAGAAAACAAGGAGTGGAGCAGGAAGAAAAGGAGTTCTATTTTGGGCATATTGAATTTGAGGTGCTTTTCACTACATTACCTAACAAATAAATTTAAAAGGAGGGGTGCCCGGGTGGCTCAGTCGGTTGAACATCCGACTTCTGCTCAGGTCATGATCTCACGGCTCTCGTGGATTCAAGCTCTGCTGACAGCTCAGAGCCTAGAGCCTGCTTTGGATTCTGTGTCTCGCTCTCTCTCTCTACCCGCCCCCCGCTGGTGCTCTATCTCTCTCTGTCTCTCAAAAATAAATAAAAATGTTTTAATTTTTTTTTTCAACGTTTATTTATTTTTGGGACAGAGAGAGACAGAGCATGAACGGGGGAGGGTCAGAGAGAGAGAGGGAGACACAGAATCGGAAACAGGCTCCAGGCTCTGAGCCATCATGAGCCATCAGCCCAGAGCCTGACGCGGGGCTCGAACTCACGGACCGTGAGATGGTGACCTGGCTGAAGTCGGACGCTTAACCGACTGCGCCACCCAGGCGCCCCAAAAAAATGTTTTAAAAATATTTTAAAAATAAAATAAAGTAATAAGTTGCACATTGTGAAATTTTATATTAGTAATAATATTAAGATTTCAATAAGGTTTGTTTTTTGTTTGTTTGTTGTTTGTTTTTTGTTTTTGAGAGAGAGAGAGAGACACCAGGAAAGGGACAGTGGGAGAGGGAGAGAGATCATCTTTTTTTTTTTTTTTTAATTTTTTTAACGTTTATTTATTTTTGAGAGAGGGTCAGAGAGAGAGGGAGACACAGAATCTGAAACAGGCTCCAGGCTCTGAGCTGTCAGCACAGAGCCCGACGCGGGGCTTGAACTCACCGACTGAGCCACCCAGGCGCCCCGGGAGAGAGATCATCTTAAGCAGGCTCCACGCTGGTGTGGAGCCTGACACAGAGCTCAATCTCATGACTGTGAGATCATGACCTGAGCAAAAATCAAGAGTCAGACACTTACCCGACTAAGCCACCCAGGAGGCCTTCCAAATAAGTTTTTTTTAAAAAAAATAAAAGTCACAATCAATTTAGAGTATGGACAATATCAAAAGATTTCCAACTAGAGTCCCGCACCCAGTCTAACTAATGATAAGTTATGAGAATAGGATAAAAGTATTTGCACACATGCAAATTTCCAAATATAATTATTCCTCTGGACCTTTACTCAAGAAACTAATGGAGACTGTATTCTAACAAAATGGGGGTGTGAATCAAGACTGAGGTAATTATGAAAATCAAAAACAGACAACCCAAACAGAAAAGAGAAGTTACCTAATGGGAAGTATTTTTACAGAGCATGGGAAGACTTGGCTGGAGGTGCTAAGAAATTAAGCAAGTAAAAAAGTAAGCCCATTATTAACTCCAGGGAAAAAGTTACATAATAAAAGAAATGCAATCATAGGACACTACTTGGTTTAAGAGTGAACAATATTTACATAGTAAACATAATAATGATAACATGACATTATGATAGATTGAAAGATGAGTACTAAGACACTATTGTGTCAGGGTATCTGGGTGGCTCTGCCCATTAAGCATCTGACTCTTGATTCCAGCTCAGGTCATGATCTCAAGGTTTGTGAGTTCCAGCCCCACATCGGGGTCTGTCCCACAGTGGAGAGCCTGCCTGGGAGTCTCTCTCTCTCTTTGCCCCTCCCCCACTCAGGCTGCCTCTTTCTCTCAAAATAAATAAATAAACTTATAAAAAAAAAAGACACCATTGTGTCTCCTCTGGCCAGGTGAACAAGGACCTATTTTGGGGAAAACTGTGTGGCCACCAGAGCAATGCCTCACACACACAGACACGCCTTCCTCTAGGTTATAAACCCTGCATGGAGTGCTGAGAAACCATGACCCTTCACCTTTCTTCCTAGAAATCAGGAGTCTCCCCTCTCCTCTCTTGGGTGATGAGTCCATTCATTAAGGCTTGCTTTATCTACATTCAGCGAGAATATCTCTACTTTTGGGTGAAAGTGCACTCACATAGGGAGCGTGGCTTCACCACTGAACTTGACTACAGTACACGGTTAAAGAAAAACTTGTTGTTAAACAGACCAATGAGAAATAAATTAACCTTTTGCTGACCCTATCGGGGCAGAAGTGGACCAACCTTCACAGGGGGAAGAGGGGCAATGTGAGGGAAAATCAAAGATGCTAAAGGATCAAGAAGTGGAAGAGCTTGAGGAAAAAGATCAGAGGGAGGATGTGGACCACGCACCCCCGCAGACTAGAATTAACGATCCTGCTAATAAACAATAGCAAAATCCTAACACCCTCAAACTATGTGTGGAGTGGCTTATACCACTGAAACCTAAAGGAAAAAAACTGGTAAAAAAAAAAAAAAATTCTGGATTGTGTTTGTTCAACTCCTTTTTGTTGCTTGCCATGCTCTTCCTTGCTCTACAGTATGAGACCACTGTCTGGGTTTGACTACCCATTTCTCAGGTCCCTAATTAAGTTCCACCTCTTCCAAGATACGTTCCCTACTATTTACAGACATCACAGAGCTATTGATCTGCCCTCATACTTTAACAAGTCATTTTGTAGTCATCACTACATTAACATTTTCATATGTATGTATTATGAAGACCTGAAGTTTAAAAAAAGCATACTTTTTATTTCTGCATTTCCTACAACCATCAGCACAAAGCTAAGTGCCTTGAAGGCACTTTATACTTTATAGTTTGATGCTAATATACATACACCACAACCTACCACATCTTTATGTATGTAAATTGTGTTCAATCCTTTATAAAAATACTCTGTCTAGGGGCGCCTGGGTGGCTCAGTCGGTTAAGCGTCCGACTTCAGCTCAGGTCACGATCTCACGGTCCGTGAGTTCGAGCCCCGCGTTGGGCTCTGGGTTGGTGGCCCAGAGCCTGGAGCCTGCTTCCAATTCTGTGTCTCCCTCTCTCTCTGCCCCTCCCCCACTCATGCTCTGTCTCTCTCTGTCTCAAAAATAAATAAATGTTTAAAAAAAATTTTTTTTAAATACTCTGTCTATAAGCCTATCTATTGTCTTGAGAAAATTCTAATTTTTAATTTCTGATTATAATTTTTACATTAATTGTTTAAATTTTAAATTGTCAGAAGCACCTGGGTGGCTCCATCTGTTAAGCATCTGATGCTTGATTTTGGCTCAGGTCATGATCATGGGCTCAGGTCGTGGGATGGAGCCCCGAGTCAGGCTCTGCACTGACAGCACAGAGCCTGCTTAGGATTCTCTCTCTCCCTCTCTCTGCCCTTCCCCAGCTCACGCACTCTCTCTCAATAAATAAATAAAAATTTAAACAAATATCAATCAAACATAAATGCTACATTTTCAGGAATTTTATGAGTCAGTCGTTAAACATAACCATTATTAAAAATTAAGTTATGGTTTAGGGGCACCTGGTGGGCTCAGTCAGTGGAGTGCACAACTCTTGATCTCAGGGTTGTGAGTTCGAGTCCCATATTGGGTATAGAGATTCCTTAAAATAATAAAATCTTTAAAAATCGTTTAAATTATATTTTAAAATATAAGTTATCTTAAATATATTTAAAGTATATAAATAAAATATCTGAAAAATAAAGGTAACACTAAAATTTATCACTTCATAATTATTTACCATATTTTACTATTGAACTGCTTTTCAGGTCACTTACATCTATCATATTGATGATAGAAACATATCATTATATAGTATTGGGCATCCCTTTCCAACCTTGCTTCAAGAACATCACATTGGTAGCTTGAAATTGGCAAGGCGGGAGTGAAATTTGAAAAATGCCACAAAACAGGCCTTATATTTTGTTGTTTGTGTTGTCTATTCTGTGTAATGCAGATTAAACTTAGAAGTGCGTCATGTCCAAGGGTGCCTGGGTGGCTCCATCAGTCAAGTGTCTGACTCTTGATCTCAGTTCAGGTCGGAATCTCAGGGTTGTGAGTTCAAGCCTCACAATGGGCTCTGTGGCAGGTGTGAAGCTTGCTTAGAATTCAAAAATAAAAAGTATGTCATATCTATAACTATTACATTGTGAATAATGAAAAAAATTGAAGAAACATTCTTTCAACATTTGAAAACTCTTACCTTGTTCAGCAAAGAAGTTACTGACACCATTGACTAATATTAAAGTGAGTTCCAATATAATCTTCATTGGTTTATTTTTGTCTTACCATAAACAAAATTACCCACCAACATTCGCGTTGGAACTATATTCATTCATCAGTTACAACCGTAATTTGGCTACAAATAAAACAGTTCAGCAAAAATCAAAGACATCATTATGTGGAAATCGATTGACTATATAGAATTTACAAAAAAGAGTATTGTATATTTCATAATTTTTATGTGGTACAGTGTATATTCTCTGCATCAGCAAAGTTTATAATACACTATTTTTCATGAGCAAGTTGTTACATATTTGCCAATGCAGCACTGCTCAGGATAATTGTTTACAATGCAAATTCCCAGGTCTCAATGCCTCAGATTCTAAATCTGTGGATCTGGGCTAAGGCCCAGCAATCTCTCTTTTAAACAATCTTTTTCTCTACAGTGGAAGAAAGAAAAGTACACAAAATGAAATACGTTGTTTGAGCTGAGAAAAGCACCAGCAGATGTTTCCTTTAAGAAGAAACCTACAGATATTCCTTTTGAGTATCACATTCTCTCTTTCAGGAGGGAAACCTATACATGGTCATGATTCTGCACGGGGTATTATACAAAGAAAATCTATTTTGTAAATTAAAACTATAACCTTCTCTTCAAAAACTACTTACTATTCCTAAATTCCTAAATTATTCATTTAACATTCTCACGTAGTCAAAACCAGTGTGGAAATAAGAAGCCATTTCAGAATTACCCATGAAATATGGAGGTCAGTTATAGTTTTTCTTTATTCTAGAAAACTAATACTATTGAAAATTGTCTTCAATCATAAGGTGAATATTTGGCTCATGAAATGTTGCACTTAAGCGTTTCCTACTCAGAATACCAAACTGTAACTTGCACCATTAAAATGTATAAAGTCTATCTTTCTGACACCCCCTTTAATATTTTATAAAAATGTCCAGCCCATACTAAACAAACACTTTGAAACTCTTTCTCCTGGGTTGATGACATAACATTTATTATATGACCATCTAAATGTCTTTATCCATAGACATGGGTTTTGAAAACAGTTTTAAGCCAAACAACTAGGTATTGCTGGTGAGAAGCCATTAGACCTTCAGTTACTGATTCTATTCAACTCTATTAATCACTTTTAGTGTATTCACACCCAGTCCATTGTGATACTCTGTTTTTATTGTTCAATAGTTACCTTCATATAAACCTTAAGAGAAGAATAGCAAGCCTGCCCAGAAAGGCCAGCTGAAACATGAAAATGAATCAAGAAAAGTATTCAATTATCAGAATTCTTAGTACAAAGAAATGTACAGTAACTCTTTATTTGAGTGAATACAAACTTATTTCCTCACCTCCCCCCAAAGTAAACAATACTATCGATGACACTTCCATAACCAATTTTGTATATTCAGTGTCCCCACGCATTGTATATTGGGACATACCCAAGTTATTTCGTTGGGCTATGACATAGTGGCCTCGATATGATTCGCTGTAGCTACCTTTAAAAGGCCATATTTTCACATTTTGTAGCATATTTAAAAGTGAAAAGAAAATTTCTGTATCAATTGCAAGAGAGAAATGACTGATTTCAGACAACATTAAGCAGATCCTATTTCCCAGACATCTTCACTTCTGGGAGCCTGTGGAAATCAAAATATGATGAATCTTCATATAGTGGAAGCCAAGCAGGTTCATCACTTTATCTGTCCCTAATATCTAATTCAAAAGTAACCAGCTACATTCACAGCAGGACTTACAAGATAAATTAATTCAAAGCCCTTAGCAACCTTACAATAACTAGAATTAAACTTTCCTTGTCAGGAGCTTAACTATGGTAAAAATTTAAATTAAAAATGTCTTTCTGAAAGTTTTGAAATTAATAAACCCAATTCATTTGTGACACTGGAGACAATTTAAGTTTTGCAATTAAATAAGCAAAGGAAAAATCATTTGAAATATTTTTTGAACGTCTTAAAAGTTAAAACATCATGTTTAAAATGAAAACTCTTGGGCTTTCCACTTGTGATGAGTTGTGAGCATCTCGGTCATAATATTACTATACTTCCCATCTTTAAATTTTTACTCTAATGAAAATAATGCTTCCTATATTTGTTTAGCTACAAATTATTTAAGACACAATTAAGCATGAAGTATAGCTAAACATTTTCAAGCGGATGATTATTTGGAGCTTTAAATTACACATATTTAGAAAGCAAGATTGTTTTCTTTACTCCTAGAAATTGATGGGTCACTTCTCCTAATTACTTACAGTATAAGTACAAAGAAAAATCATCAAAATAATTTGCTAATGTGAACTTTCCTTTGGTTTTATTCTCTGATTTACAAAAGAAAGGACCCTTTACTGGAAATCCAGGCATACAGAAAGCTCATCATGTATTACAACTGATTAAAACACAATTTTTGAATGTACTTTATCCAATGTTATATTTTTCACCTGATAAGAGATGTAAGTTTTTTTTCAAGTCATTGTTTGTCTAATGTTCAGGACATATTTTCAGAATTTTGTTTAAGATATTTTTTGGATCAAATGAAGGTGTCTTTCCTATTCTTACTACTGCCAAGCCTATGATTTACACACAGTTTAATTATTCAGATGTTTATTATGTTCTACATAATGAAATTTGGACCCTCATATTTTCTTCCTACATGCTCAATGCAGGCTGCAATTATAGCCACAGATATCTGTTTATTTGATGAATTTTGCTTCTTCTGCATAGTTTGATAAATATGGAAATAAGTCAAAACCTACTTTATATACAGTAATTAAAGTGAAAAATCTAGTCATGATGCAAATCCTTAATTGGACTCCAGGAGAGATATGCAGAATTTCTCTTTAATAATATGGGATGACTAGGGACAGAAAAACAAAGCACACTAAAATATGGTTTAGAAGCACAATTAATCACAAAACAGAAAACAACCAATTTAGCATAGCTCATTCAGTGACTCTCATGGCTCAGGTAATGTTCTTTTAATCATCTGGCTCTAATATTAAGGTTGTGTCATGTGCATCTGAAATAAAATACAATATATAGGCTGATCTTCAGTGTGAAACGTGTTCTCTGGTCTAATTTGTAAACAGAGCCCTTTCATAATAAAATGCTTACACTACTTAATGACATGTAAGTGAATGATCAAAGCAGTACAAAATGGTTTAAACTGTATTCTTTAAATATATTAATTCTTAGGCAAAAATAAATAAATAAATAAGCCTCCAGAGCTCATGATAATTTGTTAGTTCTTGTGGAGATTTTGTTTGGTCCTAATAAAGTAGAAACAACTAGCCAAGAGATGTTTTAGGCTTATGACAACATAAAGGATATACTTGTTAAGCAAAATTAAATTAATGTACCCTGAGATAGTGCAGATGAGGCTGGAAAACAAATCGTAAAAACATCTAAGTAATCTAAGACCATAAGTGTTTGTTTTCATGTGCAATACATGCATTTTTATAATCAGCTAAAAATTAGCCATCGCTGTCCCCTAATTTGATTGGAAAGATATTATTCTCTATATAGGATTTTGTAATATCTCATTAAGGAAATAATTATATGAGTAGGTTTAACCAGAAAAAAAAACTGGATTTATTGTGCTACTTTGTTTAAACAGAAATCCCATTATTCTGTTCTTCTGTAGAAATTATCTTAGTACCATACTAAGCAAATGAGAGTAGTGCTTTCAAATTTGGAAATGGTCCCTTTCCAAAGTTCTACTGAATTGCCTATGTATACCACAAATGCCCTGATGTTTGTGTCCTGAGAAGAGCCAAAAAAGAGGCTTCATAGGCACTCAATGATATTATCACAAGGATCATTTTTCTGTTCCCCAGATGTGTCCATCAGGAGAGACCATGACTGCAGCCTTCATGCTGAGAGCAGCTGAAATCAGAGAGGCTTGATGTCCAATATTCAAATTACTGCAAAACTCTTTCTAACCCAGAATGGCTACCTTCCCAAACAGATGAAAGAGACCAAAGACAATTGAGTTTAGATGGAGTCTTCTTCTGGTTTCTTGAGATGACCTGACATTCTCTATGAGGCACCTGCCGTAAAACTTAAAGACTTCAGGGAAGCTGCCCTTTGATGTCTTTTAATGACAGCTGGCCAGCCTTTTATGTTGTACTGGGGCACACGTTTTAGTTTGCAAACTGAAGCACAGTTTAATAGCAAACAATTTCTACACCCAATCAAGGCAAAATTGATGATGCATCAGAACACATATGTACAATCAAAAAGCGGAAAGTGTATTTTGCTTTTACAAAATTAAACTTACAATTAAATGTGGAATTTAATTATAATTGACCTGATATTATAAATGGATTTATTGTGTAAATTTCACATTGACCAGTATTTTTTTCTTATACTATAATGATATCTTAATCCTTTCATATAAATACATCAGATTTAGAAGTAAATGTACTATATTTAACTACTATGTACTCAATACATTTTTAGAAATATTGAAAAGGTGGAAATGTGTTTCCTTATGTACTGAATCTTTGGTCCTCCACTTTCCATTATAATTAAACCTTTACCTTTGACTAAAAGATTGTTTACACTCTTTAATTTCTCTTTAATTTCCCATTTCTAATGTTCCTAAGCTCAAATTCTGGGAATACTAGTTGTAGAACAAATGCAATCAATCCTTCCCCACACCCTCAGACAAAATAACGATTTATTCTTTTCTGAGTTCAAATTAAATGTCATTGTGTACCTGGACTTTTCCTATGGTTCTCATAAGAAGAAAAAGACCAGGAAATAATACCTTTTCAGTAGCCCCAGAAGGCAAATTTCTAGCTACGTTAGATACATGATTTTAGATTACCTCAATCTATTTTCTATTTTCATTTTATCAGGTAAAAATAAAACTCCCATCCATTGGAAACTTGTATCTACATTATTTAGGTAGTAATCAAATAATACAGGGTAATTACTTGGTCATTAGTCCTTTAATTCATTTTCTATTTCAAACCAAAATTATTTTATTGGTCTCATGTTATAGAAATTGCTTCATTACTAAGAAAATCTAACATAGGTTTAATTTTAAACTGTGTCATGTGGAATTGATTTTTTATTCCATAATATTTGCAATATGATAGCTTTTTCTTATCAAGACAAAATCATGTCCCCTAAAGCTAAAAAAAAAAAAATCCTGAAAATTTTAGCTTACAGTGGTGTACTCTTATAGAGAGATATTTATTTGGGAGACTATTACAAATATTTATAGATTTACATTTCACTAGCAGCTTTTTTTTAATCTATCATAAAAATCCTGAATGTTTCACTCTATCTACCAGAGTGGTTTGTGTTATTGGTTGTTATGCAACAGCTATTTCCTAAGTGCCTATATGATGCACAGACCCATGCTAGTTGTATGATTTTAAATTTTTTAAAAGCTAAAATCATACCCCCCTTTTAAACGTCTAACGGATTATTGCCATCATTGTAAAACAAGAAGGAGGAGGAGGAGAAAAAGAAGGAGGAGGAAAAGAAGGAGAAAAAGAAGGGAAGGAAGGAAGGAAGGAAGGAAGGAAGGAAGGAAGGAAGGAAGGAAAGGGAAGGAAATGAAGGGAGAAAAGGAGGCAGAGAGGAAGAAAAGGAAAGAAATTAATAAAACAAGGTTTCCTGTTGTTTGAAAACAATACTGACACTACAATGTAGAAACAACCTCAGCTTTCCCATTGGAAATACATAGACTTAATTGCATGTTATAAAGCCATTTTTGATCCTGTGAGGCCTCAAAAAAAAATGCCTGTAACTTTTTTTTCTCTCTAAATAATTTATGGAAAGATGAACACACCAGGTATCTTCAATTCTACATGTGTCATTTTTAAGAAAAAAAGTAGATGATTTATCTCATATTCCTTTATCGTTTAAAATATCTTAGAGCTTTTAAATTTCTAAAAGGGAATAAAAAAACAATATAACATATAGTTAACATATAAAACTTATAGCTCAACTTGTTACCCGTCAATCATAACCAACAAAATAGCTTTTACTTCTCTAACAAGTTAGAAATGCATATGAGAACACCAACTTTTAAAAAACATAAATGCGCACACTCCACAAAATGTGATATCATAGGATTCTCATAGTTTCATGATCTGACGATAAAAATTACTATTTTTCTCTGAAAGCATGTGTTTGCAAAAAGCAAAGCATGTGTGTGGTTCTACATTCTTCCCTACCATCCCCCCGCCACCCGCAATTTGTGTACTTAGGAAGAAACCTGTTAATCATTTCATCAATTTCAAAAGCTGTGCTTTGGGCAAAACTGAATTCCACTGTCACTTCTCTTCAAAATGTTTCATATTTTGAAAGTGAAGTCCAATTCATATAGTACCAAAAATCTGGGCTAATACTTTTCAACATTTCTATTTTTCATATGTTATCATATGAGCATATGAGTTAGAGGGGGAAAAAAAGCCAATTCATTTGTTCATCACAGGATTGCAGTTCTACTGTGAGGGATGATTCCCTTTTGAAGAGATGCACTGTGGAAACTGGCAATATCTGTTAAGAATCCTAAATCTTGGGGCGCCTGGGTGGCGCAGTCGGTTAGGCGTCCGACTTCAGCCAGGTCACGATCTCGCGGTCCGTGAGTTCGAGCCCCGCGTCGGGCTCTGTGCTGGCCGCTCAGAGCCTGGAGCCTGCTTCCGATTCTGTGTCTCCCTCTCTCTGACCCTCCCCCGTTCATGCTCTATCTCTCTCTGTCTCAAAAATAAATAAAAACGTTGAAAAAAAAAATTAAAAAAAAAAAAAAGAATCCTAAATCTTGTGCAGGCTGTTTTCTGAAATGTTCACCACCCAAGTATGATAATCGAGGCAGTGTGTCCCCTCCTCAAAAAAAAAAAAAAAAAAAAAAAAAAAGTTAAGTCTATTGTTAAGAATAAATTCAAGCCACATTATTTCAATTGTTATTTCAGGGAGAAAAAAAAAAGTATATTTCACAGGCTAAAGATGTCCTTATAAAATATGTTGCTATGCAACTAATTTAAGTTTATTATTTGAAGATATAATATACATGTTATATGAAATGATTAAGATGTCTTCCTCTGGACCTACAACCCAACAAGGATATGTGTTCTCCTGTACTCATAAATCTGCTCTTGAGGGAATAATAATAAAACTAGCAAACCTCCCGCAGCACTTGCTGTGTGCCAAATACTGTGCTAAGAGAGTAAAACATTTCATCCTTGCTGATTCTCACACAGCTCATTTTAACTTTGCACAATAAGTGGAAATAATTACCCATGTATTACAGAAGCACTGGCCATATATTCCAAATATGCCCATATATCAGGTACCTTACCCTAGGTCGCACAATCAGTATGCAAAAGCACCTCCATGGTAGCTCTTATTTGGCTTCCTGGGTGACAGAAACAGACATAACCTTCTAAGTAGCCCTGCAGGCAACTAGACTTTTCTAGCTTCAACATCCTAAGGAAGGGATACAGGATACAGACCTTGCCATGAAAGAGAGGGGGAGAGTTAGAAAGAGGTGGCCAGTGAAATCAGAATGAGAAGCAACTAGTTCCCCCATCAGTCAGATGGCCTGGGAATGAGAACCACCTTTTTTTTTTTAACATTTTTTTCAGCTATACTCTACCCCCCAAGGTGGAGCTTGAACTCACAACCTGGAGATCAAGAGCGGCATGCTCTACAGGCTGCCCCAGCCAGGCACCCCAGAGAACCGCCCCTCCTAAAGGGAAATGATCATAGAGTTTGCAACTCTTCCTGGGTGATTTAAGAACCTCACTTCTCCAACCACGAGGAAATGCCGAGTAAAGAGAGTACACGACATGGGTCACCAAACAGAGATGAACACTGAAAATTTGGCCCAAGTTGGTGTGAAATCCAAAGGCGGGGAGGGGGGGCCGCAGGAGAAGCTGGAGCAGCATGGACAAGCAGCAGGAGAGTAGTGGACGCCCAGAGTGACAACTGCACGGCAGGCATTCTGTAAGGGGAACAAACCCATTCAACAAAGGAAAGGAGAGGCCACCAAACTTGTGATTTTCACTGAGAGCAACAAAGCCTGGTGCAAGTCTATAATACCTGTCCTCAAAAACCAAAGGTGAGAAGATGAGGACCAAAGGAACCAGAGGGATATGACTACAGCTGATTTGAGAGAGCCGAAGGCCACGACTTAGTCACCATCAGAAACGTTTACCCACTCTCCATGCAAGAACCGGTCATGTGGTCAAAGAAAGGGTTGCCCTGGCCCAGTCTACAGTGAATTGCAACATTTGATTTCATATTTAGTAAATGGAGTCAAGAGTTTTTCCACAGAGCCCTTAGAGTGTTCTCCAGACAATCTGGTTTTAATTACAAGTTTAAGACTCTTAATAGGAGTGTGTCATGTTCTAATAGCTAAATACAACTGGATCCTAACAAGACACTGGACAGATGTGCAGAGATAATATGACCCAGTCTGCCTATTTCTCTCAGACTGATGGGGAATGGTGAAAGAGGCCAAACAGTGCTAAGACCCTTATAGATGTCTTGTAGATTAATTGCCAAGTTGATTCTTTCAGTTTATCCTCCGCTAAGGAGTAGAGTACTTGTGTATGTGCTATAAGATACAGCTGTAACAGGGAGAGGGTGCTTATACCAACTAAGGCAACGATTTGTGCAGTATTGACTGAGCTTGATATTTTTTGAGCACTTTCCTTTTCCCATCTCCGTCCTGCCTTTTTTCTTCTTCTTCACTTTTCCCTTTGTCAGGCCCTTTTGTTTTTCTTACTTACCCCTAAGGATCTCTCTCCTCTTGACATAGCTCATGTTAGCCTGACACCCTCCCTCCCTGCTCACCTGTGTCGATCAAAATCTAAGATTTTAAAATTGAGTGATGCCACGTAGTCCGTTAAAGTAAAATATATGTTTTTCTCTTTCTTCTCCTCTGAAATGCTTTTAAGCTACTTTTTTGTTTTATAATTTATATATTTTTAAAAAACTCTACGTGTATGTGGGAAAGGATTTCATCTTTTCTTTCCAGTTCAAATGTACATATAGAGGTGTTTAGTATATGCCCTGAACAGAAGTTAGCTAATTTGAAAATCTATTTGAACCCTATCCAATTATAGCATAAGATATTACAATATAAAGTATCTTTCCCTCTATACACAGCCTTCTGTTTTAGAAAAAGCTAAATGATCGAAGTTAATACAAATAAAAAGCATCATCACTTTAAAATTCATTGTATTTTCATTCGCCTCCCATGTAGTCCTCATTATCTCCTTTTAGTTGGTGCCTGTAGCCCTGTACTCAATTTTCCAATTTTCATGAAGGAATTTTTATTTCTTTCAATTACATATGTTCCTAATATTTCAGTTGCCCCTAACTTTTTTCCAACAAAGGGCCAAAAGTCATAGTTTTGCTTTGTTATTTTTGCCACAATCAACATTATACCTAATGTCCTTTGTCTAAATGGTTCTTCATTATCCCCCATGTCTTTGTGGTTGTGGTTTTTTGCATTATATTTTTCCTAGTATTGCAACTCTAGTTTCTTGAATATCTAATGTGTTGATATTATTTTCTGAGACGCTTATTATTTCTAGCACTCTACCCAGAATAAACAATGAATATTCCATTATCTTCTTAATTGCCTTTACACTATTTTTAGGACGGTTTGAATAATCAGATGACTATAATGCATGACTCTGAATTTCTTTTTTGACTGACCAGGGCAGATCGGTATAAATATAGAAACTGTATATGGGAAACTGTATCTCCCATTAGTGGGAAAAAAAATATTTCAGATTGTTTTTAAG
Source organism: Leopardus geoffroyi (assembly GCF_018350155.1). Classification (NCBI taxonomy): domain Eukaryota; kingdom Metazoa; phylum Chordata; class Mammalia; order Carnivora; family Felidae; genus Leopardus; species Leopardus geoffroyi. The sequence goes on along the minus strand of NC_059333.1, from coordinate 116,884,096 downwards.
TTCTAAGAAAAATGAGTCAAAATATATGTTTAGATACAAACCCAAAAAGTCATGATTTATCCTAGTCCATGAAATAGCATATTTTAAATATAAAACTTGGAGAATTTGGAATTCTTATGAAATGAATCTTAAATTCTGGTCCTCTTCATTATTTTATTTTGTTGTACTGCTTTCAGAGTAGAAATAGCCAAGCAGGAAATGAAATTTATAAAAGGTTATCATTTGTGGTTCTTATTTTGATTTTTCCCTAGGTGGGCCAGAAAAAAGAAATGGAAAATATTTTAGGAACTAAATGAAGCCTGTATATACCATTTGAAAAACAAAAACATGTATCAAGCACATATAATACTCCTTCTGTATGTTTAAAATTTTTTACATGTAACATCTGGTATTTTAACATGGCCTTGAAATTCAGAAAGTAAAAACTTTAAGTGATTTCTGCCCATTTCTAGAAGGGAAGGTGGGTTGAAAGGAGAAATCATAATCACGAATAAAAGAGAAAGTTTATGCAAGATGATTTGTAATCATCTAACCTGGAATCAGGACAAAATCGCAAAGTGTAACACCTTATTCTTGTCAAAAAGTTCATGGAAATGTACTCATTAATAAAAAAGTATTGGTTTATATATAATTTGAATGTCAGACTGGAAATTAAATTCCAGATTTCATCCAAGAGAAAAACCTATGCAAAAAAAGAAAAAAAAAAAATATATATATATATATACACACACATATATATATATATATATATATATATATAATTACAGCCACAAGGATTTAAGAAAAGACGGTGCTCCATCTGATTGTATTAAACATGTATTTTTCTGCTCCAGCTCCTGAAACATCACAGCCAGTGTCCTCCAGCAGCCTCAGGTGTGCTCTTTGAATTATGGCAAAAGTCACATTTCCAACACACCCAGACGGCAGTTCCAAAACCAAAACCTGAAGGCAATCACAGCTGACTACAGGAAATTCAAAGGTGACGACGAGAGAGGATGAGAGATCCATGTTACAAAATAAGAGCAACTTCCCTCAACCAGAACCAGCGTCTCGACAACAGCCTGGCTTTCAAAACTGTAGATATTATTAGATTGAAGGTATTGATTCCCAGGGCAAACATGTCCACCATCAGGAGGCTAATGTTTCACTGAGAAACAGTAGTTTATTTTCTCCATGAAGTTGTTTTTGACAAATGCCATGATATAATGGATTATCTTAACACATTGATGCTTACTTATTTGGGCGGAGGAGGCCCTGAAACACAGCTACCGTAATATGTAATATTTTAAATACTCGGCTAATGTTAGAAGTAATTAAGATAGCTCCATGTCTCTAGAGGAGATTTTAGAGAAACAATCTTTCCAGGCAAGCTTAAGGAGTCAGGAATCTGTTTTGAACAGGCATTGTTAGGTGTTCTGAATACAGAGACGTCACCCTCCTGCTGTTTGAAACTGCATCAACTGGAAAACCTGCGAAAGAAGTTGCCAATGCTACCCAAAGTGGCCAGCATACTGGTGGAAGGCTGGCCTTGAGCCAAAAACTTTTAAAGTCACACACACCCAATTTCGGATGGTACGGTTTTGTTTGAATTAGTATGGGAAGCTTAACGTATAAATAATTATGAGAACCATTTCCATAAACTCCATACACAGCATTTTCATTCCTGGGATTGGAAATAGATACGACTAGAAGCTCTTCCCTCTGTCTTTAAAATTCAGATTCTTAGGGTGGTTGCCAAATCCCATGGTTAGGTTTACATAATGAGAAATAAAATATACACACTGAAAATAATCAACGAGAGAAAGGTGCCCTTTTAGACTTTGTTTTAACATGACTATGGGTGAATTCTCATTTTTCATATTATTTTAAATGAAGACCTCACAAGAACACTTTCTCCACCTGCTTCTTTTTACTTCGTAGGAAATGATAACAAAACCAAGATATGTGAGTGACATCTCTCTATCTCTTAAATGTATCTCTATATAAAATGGTATCTCAGGATGCCTGAGTGGCTCAGTTGGTTGAGTGTCTGACTTCGGCTCAGGTCATGATCTCAGGGTTCCCGAATTCGAGCCTCACGTTGGGCTTGCTGCTGTCAGCATGGGGGGTCTGCTTCAGGTCCTCTGACCCCCTCTCTCTGCCCCTCCCCTGCTTGCACGCTCTCTCTTTCAAAAAAAAAAATAATAAATATTTAAATGAATAAATAAATAAATAAATAATAGTATCTATGATTTAATGATTTTTGTTTAAAACCTTAGTGAGCTGTTTACAAAGATTGGAATCTAAATGAAGACTTGCTGTTGAGACTATAAAAACCAAACCTAAATGTTTGTAAGATTTTAAGTTGATAAAGGTATAAATTCATACATTAGCCTTCTGTAGCAGGGATGCTCAAAAGAGGAATGAATTTGAAAATGTTAAAAAAGGATGAAAAAGAGGTAAGATTCACGATGCCATGAAGGAAACCCAAAAGGGCAATTCATAGTTCACTCCCAGTACAGGGAGATGAAATAGACAAAGAGATTTTCTTTTTTTCAAATTTTTAAATTCTAGTTAGTTAACATGGAGAGTTCTTGATAGAAGTGAGAAATAAAATTTAAAAAAAAGAGGGCAGTAAAGGCTTTATTTACTTTACCACAATTACCCATTCCCATAAAATATTGCCCATGACACCAATACAAAGATACATTTAGCAAAAGTCCACAAAACATTTCATATTCTGCAGGTATTAGAATTATCTACAAACTCCAATATTCTCAAAAGCATTATTTTTTAAAAAGAAAAGTTTCAACCATAATTGATTAGCCTTTATATTCACCTTCCCCTCCCCCCAAATTTACATCTTTTTGCCAGACATACTAAACCTCTTTTCCAGGCTTATTAAATCTCTTTCTGCTAATGTACTCACTTCCTACAATTTGCACTACATTACCCCAAATTTGTCCTCACTCTGCAGAAGTGCTTTATGAAGACTCTCATTGTTTGCCAAGAAATTAACTCTCAAGAACAGGCAGAGGTTCCTATACAAGTGCTAATGAGCATTTGGCTCCCCCACAGCAGCCAAGGCAGCCCCCCACAATAGTGTTAAGTATTTAACACCTTTAGGGAAGCCTCCCGGGTTGAGGACGAAGCCTCAGAGGAGGATGTTCTAACCCCCAGCTCCAACGGTTCTCAAACTCTGCCACGTTTGGCAGATTGCAGAATTGTGCCAGGCACCTCCTAGAATATAGATGTGGGAGCCTCTCTACCAAAGATACTGATGCTCTGGAGGCCCAGGAATCTGCATTTTTGTGAGACCATCCCCCATCTGTAGTTCTAATGCCGCTAGTTCATGGATAAGGTTTACTGTGCAAGTTTCTGCTTGCAGTGCTGACATGAGTATTAATGGGATCCCCCTTTTATTCTCTATTCTTGTTTGAAGGGAGCAGACTATCACCGACACTGGACCCAGCACGATAGTCACTCACGTGGACCCACATTTTGAAGCAGCCCTATGCTACACTACCTTTAAGGACAGAAAGTGGTCTTTACCGATCTGCAGATCACTCTGTCACAATTGTGCCCATTCATTTGACAACTATTTTTGAATGCCTACTACCTGCCAGGTGTTGACCTAGGTGCTGGGACACAGTAGCAAACAAGACATGCAGATTATATGCTGTAAGAGTGGGGAGAGTCAGATAATAAACAGGGGAGCAGTACATGCACAAAGAGAACGTCAGAAAATGCTAGGACAAAACTGAGACAGGAACTGATCCAGAGAGTACCTGTGGGTGGAGAGAAAACAGACAGGGTGGTCAGGGAAGGCCTGGCTGAAGAGGTGACCTCGAAGGCAAAGAACCATGAAGCATAGGCTCTTGATGCACATGAAAAACAGAATGTAAGTCAGGGTGACTGATGGTAGGGTGGGATAAGATGAGGTCCGAAAAATAATCTTTGTCATAATGACATAATGAACTGGGTACAGCTGTAAACCCTTTACATGCATTTGTTCATTTCATGTTTATATCATTTCATGAAGAAAGCACTATTCTACCCATTTTGCAGGTGAGGAAACAGAAATCTGGAGATTTCAGTAACTCGGCCAAAGACCCACAAGTAGCAAGCGACGGAGCGAGGGTACCAAGCCAGGCAATCTGGTTCCAAAGTCCGTGCTCTCGAAACATCTCTCAATGATGGCGATAATGACTGTAGTAGTGATCATCATAATAATCAATATCAGCTCATCTTATATGAGTGTTCATTATGACACTCTTTTCAAATTATGTTTCAGGTGTACTCTCATCTCATCCTCACGAAGGCCTTGGGAGATAGACCCTAATAGCTTCCCTATTTTACTTATGAGAAAACCTGAGTCACAAAGAGGGGCTTATAACTTGCACATGGTTACAAGTCAGCAAGCGTTAGAGCAGGAATAGATTGCACTGAGTCTTGCAGATCATGAAAGGACCTACTGAATTACAAAATTTTGGCCTTTTCCACAAACATTTTTTTGCTCTTAAAGAGTCCAAATGATTTCCCAACAGTTTTCTGGGCTTTAATATATCTTTAAAATGGACTTTTAATATTAACTTTGGAACTTCTTGTTTTTAATGTTTACTTATATATTTTGAGAGCGAGATAGAGAGAAGGGGAGGGGAGGGGCAGAGAGAGGGAGAGAGAGACTCCCAAGCAGGCTGCACATCTAGCACAGAGCCTGACCAGAGGTTTGATCTCATGACCATGAGATCATGACCTGAGATCATGACCTGAGCTGAAACCAAGAGTACCACACTTAACCAACTGAACCACCCAGGCACCCCAACTTTGGAATCTCTTCAATACCACTCAAGAGTCTTTTTTCAACATCTAAATTCCTTTCTCCTAAATTATCACACATTATGGGCTTCTTATATTTCCCTGACACATTTCCACATTTCTGTGCCTTCTAATTTTGCTTTTGCTTTCATTTTGTCACTTAACTATGCATGGTTTGTGTCACTTCCTTTTCATTTACAAAGACCAGATATTTAGGATTCTATGTTTTATTATTTTTTAACATCTATTTATTTATTTTTATTTTTTTAAGTTGTATTTATTTATTTTTAGAGAGAGAGAGAGAGCATGAACAGGGGAGGAGCAGAGAGACGGAGAGAGAATCCCAGGCAGGCTCCACACTGTCAGTGCAGAGCCCAACGCAGGGCTTGAACTCACAAACCGTGAGATCATGACCTGAGCCAAAATCAAGAGTTGGACCCTTAACCGACTGAGCCACCCAGGCACACCAAATGTTTATTTGAGAGAGAGAGAGAGAGAGAGAAAGAACACATGTGCGTGTGAGCAGGGGAGGGGCAGAGAGAGGAAAAAAAATGATCCAAAGTGGGCTCTGGGCTGACAGCAGAGAGCCTGATGCGGGGCTCCAGCTCACCAACCATGAAATTATGACCTGAGCTGAACTCGTATGCCCAACCAACTGAGACGCCCAGGCACCCCAGGATTCTATGTTTTAAATTAAATATTTATTGAAACCCTGTCTTCTAAAGTCTCCAAGTACACAGCCGTGGAGGGACACATAGCTGTGTTTCTCTAAATACAAGGCATGATGCAAAAAGTGTCCCTAGACTTACGTGCTTTATTTTATCAGCCCACAAAGCTCATCCCCACACTCCCACACCATCATCACAAAGAACACCACTTTCACCACACAAAAACCACGGTACTTATTTCTCCCTTTTGAAGTTATTCTTAAAATCGTTCTAAAATGAACATCACCTACATAAAATGCTGGGGCTGAGAGCCACAGTAGTGAGCCCCGCACTCTTGAAGGAAGAGCTTCAAAAATGGTTGGAAAGCAAAGTAAGTAGAATTGGTCTGTGTGTGCTAATTCCAGAATTCTTGCAGACCTGATGATTTTCCAAAGCTATTTGCTCAGAAAACACATCTCATTGTCTCTTTAGCTTTCTCATTACTGTTGCACAAATAATAATCAATTTGAAGCTCAGAGAGGTTAAGTGACTTGCTCTAAGTCACACAAATCAAAAGGTAAATACTAGAAATAATCAAAGAAATGGAAGAGAAGAACAGGACATCATCTTCATAAGGCAGAGATGGCCATCTGGAAATCTATCAGATCACGCCAACGTCGGAGGAAATACAACCAGAGAACAATTCCAAAAAACAACGTGGAAGCAGACCACACTTAATCTAATCAAAATCTAGCAAGGGTGCTGGAGAAATCATTCAGCTTTAGACTTCCAAAGATCGTTAGTTGTCAAATTAGATAGAAAATGAAAGAAGAAATTGCCTTTTGCTGAGACCAACTGCTAAATTTGGTCAATTTTGTTGTTTATCAGTGCATAAAGTCCTTGCGCTTCCCATGTGACAAATCTGAAGAAGGAAAAAAAAAAACACTTGCTGCAATCAGGTGAAGTAGGTTATTAATGGTTCTGAACAGATACACAGGATTGCCTCATCCTGAGGCAATTAAGGCTGGGAAGAAAGCGTGTTTAAAATCTCTGAGGATAGACTATCATGGAACAGGTGGTCTTCCTACAATTGTCATTGTTTGTATAATTCTGAATTGTTTGGTATATTTCTTCTTTTTAACAAATCACTCATGAATTCAGAGGTCTTCCTTTCTTTTTAATCCCAGCTGAATGACAAAAAAATCACCCGAAGAAAGCTGGAGATTTTAGAAAGGCAAAATCGAAGCAAAAAATAAAGCATCATAACACTTAATACTATCATGCATAGTATGAATTGCATGAATATTGATACAAACCAATTAAAGGGAAAACATAAATCAGATAAAACCAAAACTTTTAGGTGACTTTGCCAGTTGGATCCCTGAATCACCTTGACTCTGGCAACTCAGTCTAATATTACTTGCTTGTCAAAATTGCAAAGCACAGAACGTGCAAATTACTGAGGTCATAGTTCTTGGGAGGGGAAACTTACTTTTCCAAATACAAAGATATAGGTAAACAAAATTCAATTCAATGCCCAAGTTACTATTCAAATGACTTTTCTTCCAGGAATCTAGCATTAACTATCTCCCTTCCATACACACATACGCACTAGCACAAGATTAGATCAGAGAGCCCTAAGTGCTCTCATAAAGTGTCCTACACTCCCCTTAGCCTAGTAGAAGTCACACATTGTCATTGCTTGTACAACTTACTGTCTTTCCTTGTATCAATGTGGATTCAGCCTCAAGTAATTGAAAACCACATAAAATGACTTAAACAATAAAGATACTTATTCTCTCCTTAACATGAAGATAGGAGATGGAGTGGATCAACATGGACCAACTTCTTTTTCTCCTTCCTCCCTGTCACCCCCAGCTCATCAGCTACTCCCCTCATGGTCACCAGATGGCTACAGCATTTCTCCAGATATACCTAGGGTGGACTCTGGTTGAGTCAGCTACGTACTGAGTGGATAACTTATGTCCTGGTTTGTCTGTGGAAGTTCCTTCCTACACCTGCTGTCTGGGCATAACCACTTCTAGTTTCCCCTTTCATGTTCAAAAGTGTCTCTGTGTGGATGAGAAATTAGATCACTCTCTTGGATGTTCTGGGGCAAGTTTCTTCAATTCATTGAGCCTCCTTTTCTTTATAAATGAAGATGAGTGGTGTCAGGGTGGCTCAGTGGATTGAGTGTCCGACTGGCTCAGGTCATGATTTCACGGATGGTGAGTTCGAGCCCTGCATCAGGCTTTCTGCTGTCAGCACAGAGCCCGCTTCGGATCCTCTGTCCCTCTGTCTCTCTGCTCCTCCCCCGCTTGAGCCCTAGCTTACTCAAAAGTAAATCAATAAGCTTTAAATAAAAGATAAGTAAAATAGAAATAAATGAAGATGACACCTCTTGAATGAGGTACATGTGAGTGAGCATTAAATGAGATAGTTTATGTAAAGTGCCCAACATCTGGTTGATCCTGAGTGGATAACAGCTCTTTAGATAAGCTGCCTTGATGTTGAAGATGAACTGGGAGGTGGGAAGTTAGGTAGTTAGAGATTACTAAAATGATTCAAGTGACAAGAAACAAAGGAGTAAAAAGGAAGAAAGAAACTAGGAGCAAGCTTCAATGGGAGGACTTAAAGACAAATTGGACATGGGCCTAAAAGGGGAAGAAGTATGAAAAGAAAACTCCTTGATTGGGAACCTGAAAACTGGTGGTCCTATTAAACAAAATATGAAATAGACTTGAAGGAGGGGGAAGAGGACAGATAGAGGAGATATGAAGCTCCACTTTGGACCTGTCCAATATGACAAGCCATGTTTTAAGAAATACACATCTTGGGAGGTGGGTGGGAGTTACGGGAAATGCCTATGAGGATTAAGGGGGCCACTTGTGATGATCACTGGGTGACGTATGGAAGTGTTGAATCGCTATATTGCACACATGAAACTAATATTACACTATATGCTAACTAACTGGAATTTGAGTAAAAACACTAGATACTGCTCTTGCTTCCATCAAAAGATATAATATTAATAAGTTAATACTAAGCAGAATAATAATACTAAGTTCAACTTTATTATTTAATCTTTAATTTTCCTTATTATTTGTACACTTGTGCAGTAATGTAAGTGTTTAATGTTTTAGTGATGCTTCCATTAATTTGAAATAGAGTCAGGTGTTTACTAGTTCATTTTTTTTCACATACGTAACAATCTTTGTTTTTTCACTGGTTTTAATAACCTATAATTCAATTTACCAAACAATCTTTCCTCATTTTCTGAATATTATCCAAACATAACATTCTCTGGAAGAGGTCACTGCTTATCACAGAATGAAATAATCCCTTCCTGTTTTTTGATGCTTTTTCCCCACATCCAAGTAAAATAAAGTCAATCTTCTGCCACATGGAAAACTCCAAAATACTGCCTCTGTGTGGCAGTATCTTGTGGTACTGATATCTTCCACTGATTTTATGACCCCTACTTAATTCTGTAGTTCTCAGGAAAAAGAAAAAAAAAATCCCAATTAAAGTGTGCTAACAATAATAAAGACATCTTCTCCCAGTAATGAAAAAAATACCTTGGAAAAGAATTTTAACAGCATCTAGATTGTGGCACTATCATACCATCAATTAGAAAGATTTTTTTTGCAGTGGAGTAGAATCACAGAGGGGAAAAAGGGGGTGAAGCAAGCTGGGGACCCAGGAGCACCCAAGCAGGATAAGTGATATGCTCAGTCCCCAAAAGATCATGTGAGCCCCAAAACAGGTGTTAACGTAAATATCCCCATTCTTGGATGCATATTAAGAAAGCTCTGCTAGGGGTACCTAGATGACTCTCATGGTTAAGTGTAGGACTTTTGATTTCCGTTTGGGTCACGATCGTGGGGTTTGGGGATCAAGCCCCACATTGGGCTCCGAGCTAGCAGTGTGGAGCCTGCTTGGGATTCTCTCTCCTCTCTCTGCCCTTCCCCTATTTGTACTCTCTCTCTCAAAAATAACTAAACATGTAAAAGAATGTTTGGGGGGGAAAAAAAGGAAGGAAGGAAGAAAGCCACACTAAATCTCAAGCTAATAAAGAGGACAGTCTTGAGCAGCAAAGAAATTATCTTCCCAAATTTCCAGCCTCCAGAATGCAGCAACAGGGGCATCTGGGTGGCTCAGTTGGTTAAGCGTGGGACTTCCTCTCAGGTCATGATCTTGTAGTTCAGGGGCTTGAGCCCCACGCGGGGCTCTATACTGACAGCTCAGAGCCTGGAGCCTATTTTTGCGCTCTCCCCTGCCCCTCTCCTGCTTGCACTCTGTCTCAAAAATCAATAAATATTAAAAAAAATGTTTTAAAGGGATGCAGCAACAAATTTATTTTTTCTTAAGTTTATTTATTTTGAGAGAGAAAGAATGGGAAGGGCAGGGAGAAGCAGAGAGAGAGGGAGAGAGTCCCAAGCAGGCCTCATGCTGGCAGCAATCCCACAAACCATGACGTCATGCCTGAGCTGAAACCAAAAGTCAGACGCTTAGCCGACTGAGCAGTCCAGGCACCCCAAATGCAGCAACGAATTTAGATCATGTAAGGCAGATGTTGGCAAATGCCTGACTGCCTGATAGGCAAGAAGAACATCATTTTCCCAACTCAAACTATATACTCCAGACATACTTGATGGTTCATGAAAGCATGACTCGACTTTCAAAACATCAAAATTATCAGCATTTACTTATTTCAGATAATAAATCATTTGCCCAGAGCTATTATAAATCTTGCAATATTTAAAGCCTTTTGTGTAATCATTAATTGATCAAACACTGTTTTCTTCCCATATTTTCCTGGGGAAATGGCTTGATTTGGAACCATTCACCTTTTTCAGTTTAAAAAGTTGTAATATAACTCATATATCATTCTTTAAGCTTATTTATTTATTTTAAGAGAAACAGAGAGAGTGTGCTCAGGGATGGGGCAGAGAGAGAGGGAGAATCCCAAGCAGGCTGTACACAGATAGCACAGAGCCCAACATGGAGCCTGAAATGAAACTTTGAGATCACGCCCTGAGCTAAAATCAAGAATTGGGCACTTGACCGACTGAACCACCCAGGTGCCCCCCAATATATCATTTTTTCATGTTTATTTATTTTGAGAGAGACAGCGAGAGAGTGCAAGCAGAGGAGGGGCAGAGAGAGAGGGAGGGAGGGAGAATCCCAAACAGGCTCTGCACTGTCAGCTCAGAGCCCAACACTGGGCTGGAACCCACAAACTGCAAGATCATGACCTAAGCCAAAATCAAGAGTCAGACACTTAACTGACTGAGCCACCCAGGCGCTCCCCAATGTATCATTTTTAAAGGCAAAATTTTACTAATTTGTCCTATTATTACAAAATGAGTTAAAATAAAACTCAAGGCAATCAACATAGCTTTTCTAGACAACTAAAGAGCACTGTGCTCCCTAAATGATACACAGAAAAATAAAGTAATAATAAAGCATATATTTTAAGTTATATACTACTAAGCAGATAGTATTTGGATGATTTATTCTATTCTAAATTGCTTTTTTTTTTTCAGATTTCTACCTCCTGTTTATGCCGTTCTTGTGCAAGTCCTATCCACACACATATTCTGGCACTAATCTTGGTTCTTATAGCTTCTAAAAGTGTTTCATGTATTCGTCTATATTACAGCACTTATTTCAGCCTTGAAACACAACTTTCAATGGACCAAGGACTGAGGGCCCCCTTTTCTCTCCAATAAGAGTCCACTAAAATAAGATATTCCCATGCCATACCTACTGCACTGTTTTTCCAAGTTTTTCAGAATAGGTTTCTAGCGAGTGATTTGGTCTCGCCATCCTTAAGAAATGCAATCCACCCTCAGAACTTTAATTTCTTTGTTTTCAGTGAAAGCTTTGAGAGCTTTTTGTTCCAAAGCATGCACAGGTACCACAACGTCGTGAGAAGCACAGATTTGCCTTTCAAAACAATTATAATCTCTGTAATGCGCCCATTCCCATTAATAGAAGCTGGATGAAGACCAGAAGACCTAAGTCTGGTCCCAGACTATGTTCTTTGGAATCAGTTCTTTTCCATAAGCCTCATTTTTTTTTTCATCTGTAAAATGAAGGATTCAGTGTAAGTGATACTTGAATCTCCACCAAAGATAAGCCTCTCTAATACTATATTCTACACCCAAAGTTGTCTAAATGATGAAAATGATAAAAAATCCTCTAGACTTTCATATTTTGTTTTAGACAGGTTTCATGCTTACCTTTCTCCCACTATATCCCTAAAGGTAGAGGTATCCCTTCAAATTCTTTCAGGCAATGTTAGTTTTATAAAAGGTCTCTAAATGCTTATTTCAATATAAAAAGGATAAAAACATGAAAATGACTAATTCTCCAACTGTGATTCTCTCTGGGAATGTAAAAACATTCTTTTGAGTGTGTGTATGTATGTGTGTATAACAGATTTGTTCATATATGTTTACACACACACACACACACACACACACACACAGACACTCATACGAACAAAGCTTGTCAGAATAATTCCATGTTTGGTGTGGAATTTAACAAACAAAACAAATGAAGAAAAAAAGAGACAACCCAAAAAATAGACTCTTAAATATAAAGAACAAACTTGTGATTGCCAAAGGGGAGCTGGAGGGGACGGGTGAAACAGGTGACGGGGATTAAGAGTACACTTGTGATGAGCACGGAGTAATGTATACAATTGTTGAATCATATTGTTCACCTGAATCTTTAAAAATAAAGAAATAAATTTTTAAAAATAAAGGAAAAAAAAGAATTCCATATATGAAATCACCATGTTTTGTTTTTGTTTTGTTCTGTTTTTTACCTCTCAACATTATAGAAAATTAGGAATGTATTTGCTCTTTTAGAACTAAAAGGGCCCGAGTGTTCTTTCAAAGACTACATGCAAAGCACGTACAGCCCATCAAGTTCATATGACCAAGCCAAATCTCCACTTTAAAAACAAACGGGCAAACAGAATAAACTGAGGGTTGACCGGGGTGGGGGGGGGGGGAGGGGAGGATGACATTGATAGGCATTGAGGAGGGCACCTGTTGGGATGAGCACTGGATGTTGTATGGAAACCAATTTGACAATAAATTTCATATTAAAAAAATAAAAAATAAAACGGGCAGCTAATGAAAGTCTCCCTGCTACCAGGAATGCAGTCAGGCGGGCTACACCCTTGGTTTTTCAGCAGAGCATTTCCATGCAGGTTGGCACAACCTTCTGGGATATCAGCTCCAACTCCAAAATATAATGTGTCCAATGTTAAGTAAATACCACTGCAGCCAATATGAATAAACTACTTTTCTATTTTTTATTTCATACTTGTGTTATACCAAAAATCATGCTGTTTTAAAGATATAATGAGGTGATTTAAGAACTTGCTATAAAGATGTAATTGTGAATGTTTTCCACACTTACAAACGCATATGCATATAAAAACTATTCTTAGGCAGCTGCTATGTAATATTATGTTTTTTAATAAATGCCAACATATTAAACGTGTGACTCAACCAATATCTAAACTAAAGCTCTCTTGCAGAAGCTTATTTAATAAGATGGTAGAATATCTAAAATTTGAAGTAGAACATGATCATTAGAGAAGATGGCATATTATATCAATCTTACTCTTTAGAAAACAGTTGATTTTATCATTCGTTACTTTGGCTAAAAACAAGTTTTTAAAGAATATCTAATTATAGGTATCTTTATTCTTGTATAAATGAACAATATTTTTAAAGCATCTTAAACTTTTACACATTTGTATCAATCTGTATATGTGGGTGTATACATATGTGTGTGTATAAATATACAGATACATATATAAAGCTAATATTTTAAAATATATTGACTAGTTGAATAATTATCTTCATTTAATTCACATTTATACTTCATGATATAATCTATATTCTTGCACCTTAGTCAATTAAGGTCACGTAACCATGTTTTCAATATAAGGTTTGTTGATATTAAAAAACACAAATATTACAGAGAAAATTTTCTGTTGGGAAAGAAATTACAATTAATTCCCATCCTTACTCCCAAGCATACCAGATACTAAAACTTAACTGAAATATTTTCTTGGTCCACCAATAAGCTTAAAGGATTATGTGAACGCTCTTACAATCTGACCAATCACAGATCAAACTCCATGCATATTTAGGAAACTTTATTTTCCCTATCATCTTCCACTCCAATGGCTATGCTATGATCTTGCCTTGAAATCTTCATAGGAGAGAGAAGATATCTAAGCTAAAAGAAAAGGTATAGTGGGTCATTTCAAGCAAAATATTTTTCAAGAGATAGGAAAAAATAGATCTAATGGATATTTTAATTATTGGATATCATCTCTATTAACAACCAAATAATGGTTTTACTCACTCGCTTGAATATATGACAAGAACAATATGACCCTGAGTCTCTAACTGTAAATGTGGGCCAGAACTTGGTGAAATTTTAGGGGCTACAGATATTTATAGTGTTCAGAAAACAGCTTCACAACTAACATTGAGAATAATAATAACTTCTAGTCAAAGAACTATTCTACAAATATATTTATAAGTAACTAAAAATTAGCTTATATTAAACCAGAGTTGTGGAGAGGGAAATTCAGAGGTATTCAGTTAACGGCAATAGAAAAAAATATTTAAATCATTGTATAATTCTAGGAATTAGATCATTTATTTGAGATGAACGTATCTTAGTTCTTAAGTGATGATCAAGAAGTGGGGTATAAAAGCTTCAGGGTTTATGTAGCTTATCAGAGATTTCTCATAAAAATTTAAAGGAGTTTGAGGCAAACAGGAAACTGTATACAGAGAAGTTGAGGAAGAGTAATGGCCACTCAATGCAAATATTTAATTCTATACACTCAAAATAAACAGCTCCTGCCAAGTCTTCTAAAATCCTAAGTGTTCATGAAATGTGAGATGAGAACCATATTCTTAGTCTAGAGAGAAAGCTCGTATTAATTATAAAGTCTTGTGCTCACTTCCTGGGTACCTTGTGGGGGCCGGGGGAGGGGCCCACCCAAGGATGTCTGTGCCTTCGGCCAGGTGGAATTTCACAAATTAGCACTTTCTAAAGTCACAGACTCAGCTGATAATCTATACAGCCCGTATCCCCTCTAATCCTATTTTGCCCACTCTGACTCTGCCCCCACCACCTTCTGTTCTGATGTCTGTATTTATGACTCACCTTTCTGGGTATTTTTGTTTGTTTGTTTGTCTTTATGTCTGTGCATACACAGGCGTGTATCTGTGTTTGTGTATAGTAACATGGTTACTGAAAAAGGCAGAGTACAGTTAATTGTGGGATTCATAACCCATCAACTAAAGGCATCTTCTCAATTTTCGCTGAAACATTTATGTGCTGATAAATAACTTTCCTAAAGAAAGAACACCATTCAGGAACTTGCTTCTCAGGAACTCACTTCAGAAGCATTTTACCTCCTCCAGCCCCTCATCCTATCGCTTCCCTGCTTATAAAACTCCGGTTGCCTTGGGCTCCATGAATAAATAAATATACATAAGCCCTTTGGGAAAATGTTTGCATACACCTTTCGCTAGAGTCCTGCAGAGTTTCTAAAGCTGGAGGGGATGGACTAATTGAATAGCAAAGCATCTATATTTATTAAAAGAGAATCTTTCTAACAATCTACAATGACTCTTAGTTTTCTGTTCTAATGCTTATTCAGCCCTCAGCTTCTGTAAATTTCAAAGTCTGTATACCTTCTTCCAAAATTACCTTCATAGAAATCTAGTATATTGCGAATGTCACTAAGTATTTAAGAAGACTTGATAAGCTAAATAATGTGTTATTCAATCAACTTAGTAGAGTTTCCATATGAACTCATGAGGTCTGGAGGTCAACACAGATTTCTTTTTTCGAGAACATGATCCACATAGGAGACTCCTCATCCTGAAAATACAATTGCAGTTCTAGCCAAATTAGAGTTAATGGGAAATTGATAAGTAGAATATCATAACTGAAGCTTCCTGCTCAGCCGAGTAATCCTCACCGAGCTTTTAGGAGAGTATACTCTTTCCGAGTTAAAATCCCTAATTTTTTGCTACTCGGGAAATTATATCACAGATTAATTGAATGCTCATTTAGAAAATTAAGTATTCATCTAGCGAATATGGGGATGTTCACATTTTCCCCATTGATTCTCCAATTGTGAGAGCCTTTTCTGAGGGCAGTGATTTACTGAATCACTACTGAAACACAGAAGGCGTTCATTTTCCAAAACCTTCCATCTCTTCACGGCTCCCCCAATAGTCCCAAAAGCTTTTTTCAATTAATTCCCTGGACGTCTCAAGTCTTTTGCCTTAAGCGCAAAGGCTTTCAAGGAATCAACAAAACTTGGCCAAGTAACTTTGCTTCGTCTCCAGGGAGGTGGGGGGAGGGGGAAACCCTGGTTGCCCCTCTTTTTCCCTACCCCAACCTTTTTTCTAAAATCTTGACATCCACCGGGTGGAGAAGTAGGTTAATTAGGCAAGAGTCTCTGGCTTGGCCCCCGGCTGCGGATTTCAGGGGGCTGCGAGCCCCGCCGCCTTTCGAGCGCGGAGTGATGAAAACTGGAGAGAAACGGCGCGGGGCGGCCGCCGCGCACAATGGCGCAATTATTTGTCTAAAGTTCCATCCTCTGCGGAGCTCCTTGCATAATTCAAGCGTAATTAAGCCGACGGTGGTAGCTTTAAAGACATGACTTTGAGAAGGGAGGGGGGTGTTTATTTACTTTGGGGCCTCGCTTAGAGAGCAGCTTCCGGATGGGCTGAAAAATGATTACAGGAGGATTTGCACCATCTGCATGGAGAGTTCAAAAAGTTTGTCCTCTTGCAAATCGAAGCTTTTCAAACTTTCCTCTCCCCTGCTCCCCTCCTCACCCGCAACCTGGTGTCACAGTCTCGCATTCAACAGCAGCTGGCTCTAAAAAACTCCACCTAGGAACGGTGCTCACATGCCTAACACTCCAAAGGCTGGCTCTCACCCTGAAATTTGTTCTTCCCATTCAACTAGGGCTGAGTCGTGCCTTTTTCTCGATCTCCTTGCCCTGGGTCTCAGAACCTCCGCTGACTCAGTTTGACCCTGGAAGGTCGCCACGCGTGGGGAAAGTTCCCTACAATGAACCAAACTCAACCCTCTTCCCCAAAGAAACTAGCTTTGAGGCGAATGGGGCACACTTGGCCAGGCAGGGATAAGGCTGGAGTGTTTTGTTTACATATTATTATTTCCTTATTTACATCAAGATGAAGGATAGGACACAGAAGTACTGATCAAGAGCAGAGGTTAGAAATGGCGCTGGTAAAAAGAAGGCGCTTATTTTTTTTCTCGGCCAGCCAGCGTTGGTTCCTGCTAGAGCTCGAAAGATTCCACTCTGCATTGCCCAAAATTGTAAATACGCAATCTAAAATAAATAACATATATATCTCCAGCCTCGTATATACAACCTAATATATAATAATATGCTTCCGTTGAGATAATATTGGTCCTTAAACGCTATTTTACTGTCGTCCCTTAATATGCAATTCCAAAATGTCAATGCATATCTAACATATTTATCACCATATCTACATATATATCCTAATATAAAACATATGCCACCTAATACAACTACGCATATCAATTAGTCCTGTGATGTATGAAAACAAAATGAAAGCATATGTCCATATTCGTCAAATACAGTGGTACATACTAGGTGGGAGAAATACAGATATATCTATGTATAATGCGAGTGTGTGTGTGTGTGTTTGCGCGTGTGTAGTTACGTTACACCTATGGACATGTGTTGAACGAAGCACACTGGATACTAGAATCTGCTTTGAGCCGCATTCCACTCCCTTTTACCTGTGGTTGAAAAGCCTGTGGCTGCCGTAAGCAGGAACCTAGCACCCAAAATCGTTTCTCTTTCTTCCCCAAGGGCTCAAGCACTACCTATCAACTCCCAAGGTAATGGAAAGAAGTCCTTGTTCAAACAGCAGACGTGCAGGGTCCCGGCCAACAGACGGAACTCCTATTCCGAGGAGGCCAGAGCAGCTCAGGCTACGGAAAACTCCGTAGAAGTTGAACTTCAACAGCTCTCCGGAGAGAGTCCCGAGCTCCCAGGAAATCAAGGAAATTTAAGTCTTACATGTGCTCAGGACGATCATGTGGCACCAAGGCGGGCAGAACTGTTGGAGTTAGGTTATTGGGGGAGTCCTCCACACTTCCCTCTCTCTGCGCCTCTCTCCCCTCCCCCGCCCACCCCGTGCAGATCTGGGCCCCTTGGAAACACGTCTCTCCCGGCCTCCGCAGGAGATTCTGGGGAAAGTGCAAAAGGAGAACTAATATTATTTTTCTATTATTCGATTTCCATTCTCAGGGTTCTTACTTCTGGCCTTTTTTAGGTGCTCCCTCATGCCAGGAAGAGTTATATTTTGCCAAACGCGCCCACACCCAGAGCTCTTGGCCACTGGGAGGGACTTAACGGAAAATGCGTTAATTTTGAGCGACTGTTTGGGAAAGAAGTTGGGCGGGAAAGGGACTGGTGCCACACTAGAAAACTCCAAGCGTGAACTCTCAGGTCCCCACGCAATCAGCCTTCCGCGATGCGATGGAGGGAGTGCTTTTCCTGAACTCGGGTCCGGGCGCCTCCCACATCTGACCTGCGCTGGGCGACGGTGAGTATGCGACTTTCTGCACTGCGCTGAGAACATAACATAAATGTCTATAAAAACTTCGTGGAAAGAATTTGATGAATGTGTCTAATTGGTTTAACCCGCCATCTATTCACGAGAAGAAAAGCTCCATCATTAGTCTTAATTAAGTTTTTTTTTTTTTAAGTCGCTGCCTTTAATGATCATAGAAACCGAGAAATCCAACAACCAGCATCTGCGTCATTTTAATTACCCTGTTTATTCGTTGGGGATGTGGCAAATTTACCCAATATTTTCCCACGTGCTCTCCGACTCCTAGGGGAGCCCCCAGGAGCAGGGCAGGCTCGCGTCCAACCCGGAGGAAAAGCTCAGCGTTTGCAAAGTTGAGGCTGAGCCGCTTGGCGCGGCTTCCAGTTTCTTCTGCCACGCGCGCCCCCGAGCGCCAGCTATTTGAGGCATTTGGACAACCGCCTGAGGAACGATTTGCCATCGGATTTGTCCTCGGCAAATGTCTCACCAAATAAAAACAAAACAAAAACAAGCCCCCGCAATCTGCAGATACATGTTCTAGAAAAATAGCGGCTGAAAAGACTTCTACACACCTGACCGTATTGGCAGGCTCGTGGTCCCCATGTAATCTGCCCGCGGGAATCTGCACTAACAAAAACAAAAAACAAAACAAACAAACATAAAAGGAAAAAAAAAAAAAAAAAAGCTCGCTTGTCACATCCCATTCCCAGGGGGCCAGAACCAGAAGCTCATTCAAAAGTTTCCTTTGAATTCCTTCAGTGTTTCTGGTGAGGGAAACCAGGAGACAGACTTCCTGGAATCTGATGGTTGGTTTGAGGTCCCCACCACCGCACCCCACAGCAAATGACACACACAAGCACAGGGCCAGAGCCTACGTCAGAATGCTTCAAACTCCTCCATTCTTCCTGTTCATTCAATTTTGACAATTAACCTTAGATGAGCTAGGACCTCAACGATTTCTCTCCCATTTGTACATCAGGAATTTCGGAGCTTCTGCTACTCAGGACTTTGGCGGTCATTTAATTAACCTTCAGCTATTCCCTCGGCCATTAAAAAAAAAAAAATTAACAACAATCCAACTTCTTAACCATTGATGGAGAGGTGGCAGAAACCAGAGTCCTCTGAAACCCTGGAGTCTGAGTCAAAGGCTTTTCATTCAGTCAGGCTCTAGGATTTTTTTCAGCAGCAACATCCTAACTGCATTTTAAAATTTTGTTAGGAGTTTTACCTCCAACTTTCTAAATTTAGGATTTCAAGAAGTCAAGGGAATAAGAGACAAGCCAGTTAAACCAGATAAAAGGTCTTTTCTCCAATGTCTGGCAGGCAGTTGTTAATCAAAATGGAATTTAAGATTTTTTTTTTCTCTACTAGAGAATGAGGATAATGAGGGAATTAGCACCAAGAGCAGAACAACTTTTTTTTTTTTTCTTTCCCAGTACTAGGAGGCAAGTGGCTGTTTGGCAAGTACCATTAGCCACAGCTCTGAACTTGGGCAGGGCTCTGCTTTGAGGCTGCTCAAGCTTGGCTCTCTGAGGATCTGAACCACTCTGTTGACATTGGACTCAGTGAGGGCCTGAAAGGCAGACTGGAGGCGGCTGGACAAGTCTTGGACTTGGCTGCTCAGGCCATAATTCAGGGAAATGTGTCCTTCACATTGCTCTGAAGAGTTTGTTTGGGTGGAGATGGGTCTGGAAGCCGCAGGAGGCCTCATCTCAAGGGTCACTCCTGTTACTTCTTCATCTGCCAGTTGCTTTGCGAATTTCCCCTCGGCCTGTACATGTCATGCAGCTTTGGGGCTGCAGGGGTGAAGTCATTTCACTCGCAGAACAGGTTGAAGTCACAGGGTACTTCTCGGAGAGACTGAGTCCAACAAAACTAGTCTAAAAAACTCAGTGACCCCTTGTCCCCCATTACATCTCCCTAGTGCTGGGGTGAGGGGTGGTGCTGAGGGAGAGGGAGGGTGTTGGAATTTAGAGTTTCATCCTTAGGAGAAACTCAGTCACAAGGAGCCACCCAGGTGGCTGAACCCTTGGGGCATTTCTGTCAGGGCCCCTGAGTGAGCCATCACGACTCAAGACCACCCCCTACAGACCCCCCCACCCCAGCTCAGGAATTTTTACTGCCCTGGGTCCCGGGTTACCCATCTTCTCTATCAGACACACCAATTTCTCCAAGATAGATGACTTGGGATAGACAAAGAATTCCTGTTTAACAAGATCACTCGATTTCAATTTTGTGATTTCCAACCTCCTATTCTTTTGTTCTGTGATGATGTTCTTCCCATCCCCATCCTTCCCACCCTTCCCCAGATTCTGGGCTTTTTTGCATCTCTGCTGTTAAGGAGGGGAAAAAACAAAATGCCTGCAGAGGCCAGGCTGCTGAAGGGAAGATAGAGGAAAAAGCCTGGTGGCCTGGGGCCCTGGTCGGGATGTGTGCAGCCTGCCCTGGTCTATGTGCACGGGGTTGGCGCACGGGCAGCAATGGAGTCTCCAGCCCTGGCCAGACAATGGGCAGCTGGACATTTGCGGCTGTCACAAAGGAGACCCTCAGCCGAGGCGCTGTTTACTTAGTGTCGGGCCTGACCCCAGGTCCGCTGGAGGCCCGTGCAGATGCCGATCCCACCCTGGGAACCGGCTTTCACCCCTCCGTGGTCCGCGCTGGCCCGCTTGTGTTTGCAAACAACTTAATTGACTTCTCTAATGTTCATGTGCTGGCTTTAGCTTTGGAGCAACTGAAGGAGAGACTCCTGGGGCAAAGGGCTGAGGCCTCTGGAGGGTTGGCTCCCCACACATGTCCAGACCTCCTAACTCTCTTGGCTTCTTTCCGGGGAAAGCAGAGAGTCTCTGGCTTTTAAAAATTTACTGGTTTAGTTTTCCAGCCTCGATGTCCAGAAGTAGCCACTCTGCAGATGGGAACAGCCCTTCCCAAAGCCTGCCCACACCAACATGGACACATACAACACATTGCCTGCCAAGGCAGAGAATTCTCTTTGTGCACATGGAGAAGACATTCATCTAGGACTGCTGCTGGCCTACTCCTTTCCATGATCTTCTACTGATACATACACCCAGCAGTCATGATCCCTGACTTCTCAACTTGCCTTAGGTTTAAAAAGAAAAGTGGCAGTCAGCTAGTCTTTCTTGCCAGAAGAACCTAAAAAGCATTTAGAATTTGCTTCTTAGGTGTGAAAATTGAGAGGCCAGCAGGCAAGAGAATGCCTCACTTAACTGGCCTCCCCTCCCAATGTCTTCCCCTTTGGGGGCCACTCTCTTGGAAGAACTTCCAGGAACCCACATCTGCAAAGACAGCTGTGGGGGCTGCCCCAAGATCTGCCAATCCGGGGTGCCCTATATCCCACCCCAGTCTATATCTAGCCCTAAAGACATTGCTGTCTCCTCCCTATACCAAAACTGCCATGCTTTTCCTTTGATAATGTCCTGAGCTTAATTTCTTGAGCCAGCCTAATACCACTGATTTCAACAGACTTCCCCTGATTTCAGCAGACTTCTTTTTTCCTAAGTGCTCCTGTAGGATTGAGGGTGGGGTGGGTTTTTCCAGGAGCTCCTTCTCTGAGGAGGGCTGAGCTAACGCCTACTGGGATACTTGCTGGAGAAGATACCTGGAAACCCGGCTGGGGCAGGGTTCCTAGTGCCCCCAACTCATCTTTTTATTTCCCTTTATAACATTGTTCAAAATGATGGTCTAGTTCAGATATGACGAAGCCAGCGCCTCCCCTTGAAATGGAAACAGAGGACTGAATAAAGAAGAAAAAGTACTTTGTAGTCTGCATCGTCCATCTTTAATTCAGAGACGCATCTATACTCCGGGGAGCTCTGCCTTTGATCTCTTTGATTTTTTTTATACCAGATCTGTTATGGACTAAAATTCCTAGGTTTTCCATAGAAACATCTCCATTCCTTCGGGATATTGATGTTTTCTTCTTCCTGGGGGTTATGATATGGTAAATCAGATTCAGAAAAGAGGGGACAATGCCAGCATTCATGGGCCTGGGGTGGGGTTTTTCTAGGCCTTCCCCCTCACGCCCTCCCTCCCTCTATATTCTCTCTTCTCTTTCCCTCCCTCTCTCATTCATTCATATTCATTCATATTCATTCTCATTCTCCTCCTTTCCCTCTAGGTCTCTCTCTCTCTCTCTCTCTCTCTCTCTCCTCCCTCCCCCTCTCCCTCCCATCGCCTCCCTCTCCCTCCCTTCTCCTCCTCTCCTTCCTTTCTTCCTCTTTTCTTTCTCTGCTTCATTTTCTCCCCGTTGTTCTCGGGGAACCGAAATAGGGTTGTGATTCTGGTCTCTTCAAGCCCTTTCAAGCGCCTTCAACTTTGGCGGTGGCAGCAGCAGGTTGCGTTGCCATGGAGACTGTACTGTATGGCGGAGGCTGGGGCGGCCGCAGCTCGAATCCCCCAAACAATGCCGCGCCAAGTGCAGGTTTCTCGCCCTTTTCCGTGCACTTTTCCCTTCTAATGGGGCTAGTGGCCTCAAATGGGCGCTGTATCTTGACACGACAACAATCCCTACCCCCTTTCCCCCCTCCCCTGCTTTTCCTTCCTCCCTCCATGTCTTTGATCTATTAAAAATCAAAAGAACAAAGTCACAGAGGAAAGTTGGGTTTTGTTGTGGCTGCCA
The DNA here is from genome assembly GCF_018350155.1 of Leopardus geoffroyi. Lineage (NCBI taxonomy): Eukaryota > Metazoa > Chordata > Mammalia > Carnivora > Felidae > Leopardus > Leopardus geoffroyi. The sequence continues at coordinate 116,861,327 of NC_059333.1, read as the reverse complement.
CTGCACAAAATGGGACTCTTCAAACAGAATGTGGTGGAACCCAGGTCTGACAATGCTGATCCAAGACTGGTTGCAACTACAGGTCAAACTGGACAGCTCTATACAAGAGGACGCAAATTATAACCAGGCCTGCCAAGGAGTAGCCAGCTTCTCCATCCAAAACTGGCTGTGGGAGCTTCTGGTGGCCAGAGATGCCTCCAGTCAGGCTCCAAGTGCAACATGAGTGAGGTCAGGGTTCTGAAGGGGCCCCCAGGTAAGGAGCCCACAAGGACTTGAGGCTACAATATCTGTTCAGTCTTAAATCATCTTACAAAGCCCTTTATAGCATTGGACTGTGCCCAAATCTGGACACGCTTCGGCTTCCTCCACAGTGCTTGCCACGCAGCAGGTGATCAATAAATAATTGCTGGTTGTCCTAGCTGCTGGTGCACTGCCAAACCCTCCACTAGGGGGCAGGAGTGGGGGTTTACCCGAAGGGAGGGAGTGGTGAGACCATACCAACCAAGAAACAACCAACAATATTGCATTCCATATTTGTGATTCGCTAAGAGTAAATCTTAAAAGTTCTCATTACAAGAAAAAAACATTTGTGTATCTTTGTATGGTGACAGATGGTAACTAGACTTATTGCAGTGATCATCTCACAGCATATACAAATATCAAATCATTGTGTTGTACCTCTGAAACTAATATGTGTCAATTATGCCTCAATAAAAAAAAAAAAAAAAAGACCCAACACCATATTTTTCCATAAAGGATGATTAGATGGTTGGGGGAAATGCCAAACCACCTGTAAACAGACGAAATTCAGGGTTGTTGTTTTTTTCCAGAGTGAGAGTAACATTAATATTATCATTATGGTTAGATGTCATTTGCCACAATTATTTCCGGTAAGACCATCTCTGAGACAAAACGTATGTAGACCATTTTCCCAAAACCAAGACCATTGTAAAATCATCAACCTTGAGATACTTGGAGCATTTATTTAGATAATATATTCATCACTCACAACTTAAATATAGTAGCAATATTAATTGAACTGGTTACATCAGGGTCTAACATGCAGACAACAGGTTTATAGATTGGTTTTGTCCCACTGAAGCTTCTATTTTGATAGCAGAAAACATAAAGAGACTCACACTACATTATCTCAATTTCAAGTTAATATGTGGATTTTATATACTTCAAAAATATACTCAGTTTAGATTAAACATCCAATTCCTTTGGCAACCTCTGGCTTTCCCATATTATAAAGCTCCAATTTGAAATAAAATTGGGTAAAACTCCAACTTGAAGAAGAGAATAATCTAGAGATCATAAAGTGGGAGAAAGGAAATTGGGACCAACTTGAAACCGTTAAAATCTGACAACTGGATTGTTTGGTCAGTGTGATGTCTGTCCTAACACTTCGCAAGCAGCTAGTATGCTGATGATCTCTTGGAACATTTTAGCAATGTCTGTAATTTTTTGGCTAGGAAAAAAACAGAAAACGTACTATCAAATGGACACTTGACAAAATTAAAAAAATTTTAAACCAGGAGAAAAGCTATGAATTAACAGAATTTTGGCTTTTTAAGTCTATTTTTAATAGCAAGATAATAAGAGAAACATGCTAATGCAGTTATGTTTTTTCTAATGCATATTAGAACAGCATAATTATTTGTAATGTGAGGAGAGAAGAGAGGGAAAGTTGGGGTATTGGACTGTTGCTAAGAATTCGTAAACGTGAAAGTATTGTGCACACTCTGGCTAAGATCTCAAAGCTCTAATCCCTAGATCCAATTCTTAGAAATCAGACTAGAAATTTCTGCCTTGGTCATTAAACCTAGAGAAAATGGGATTGAAAACTGTTGGCAAAACCAGCTGGGAGACAAATGTATAGACATTCTTGGCCCAAGTGACTAGGATTTAGGATTTATACTGTTATGTAAACTCAAATACAAAATAAACTGCTGTTCAGTATCATGACTGATTACGGTATGTGTTCTCTAACTGGCTAAGCATATCACATAGAAATACACAAGATACATTTAAAGGATTTAGATTTTTTCTTGTTTATGTTTTTCCTCCTTTATACACATATCTTTGCAGTTCCAAATTAATTAAGAAAACCATTTCCTAGATAATAGAAAAGGCAGAATATGAATTGGCCAAAAGTTTCTGGACCACTTTCCAGCCCTCAAGAAGGACTGAAGGGAGAAATCTGTGAAGGCTTTACAAGCAGATGGGAGAGGGAAAAAGGAAGTAACCAGGGGAACCCCTACCCAGGTAGAAAAGGTGTTTTTGTAAGTCCTGAGCCCTCTTCTTGGCCATTTAGAAGGAAGCCTGACCACAAAGGTAGTCAGCAAACCCTCTAACACAGACACACACATATTCACACACACAATTCATAAACAATAAATCTACCCCAGAGAGACTAGCACTTTCAGTGACCCAAGACTCAATTACTCCCAATTCTAATCACTAGTAGCTTCCTTGAAAATGGCCAGTGAGGTCTTCGGAAAAGACATGTCCTGGACACAACTTCTTTTTTATTTTTCCCTTCTGCTCATGGAAGGAACCCTAACCATGAAGATAATTTGGTCATTTTCTGAGAAACTAAACATTCATCAGAATAAGTCCACACTTCCACAGTGTCTTCTGGCTTGGAAAATTTGGGCTGCACCATTCCCATCCAGCCAGCATCACTCCCCTCTTGAACTTCTATGTTCTTTGGACCTCCCTCTGTCTTATAACTATACAATAAGATCACTTCATTCTGCTGAGATGTCATTTACATTCCCTCAAAATATGGTCCCAGAGCAGCAGCCTCAGCATCACCTAGAAACTTGTTAGAAATGCAAATGCTCTGGTCTTACCTCAAGCCTACTGAATCAGAAACTCTGAGGGTGGGCCCCCGCAATCTGCAATCTACGGTTGTTTTGTTTTGTTTTACTAATAGACTCTAGGTGATTCTGAGGCTTGATCAAGTTGAAAAACTGCCAGGTTAAAGAACCTACCACCCACCCCGCTGATGGAAATTTTACGCTTATGAGTTTGTGTTCCTGAAGTCTGGAGACAAAATGGAAGGAGAGTCAAGGAAATGCTGTCTGAAGCTGAGGACTGAGAACAGAGACGTCAGATCAGAGGTTCTGGTTCTGATCTCCGGCAGACCCAGCTCAGGGCCCTGGGGAGCAACTTCTCCAGTTGCCAGCCCCAGGTGGCTGAGCCCTTAGGGGTGAAAAAGGTGAAGGCGGGGGCAGCCATCCATGATCCCTCCCTCAGAGAGAAGTCCAGATGGGGGATAGAGAGATGCTGACCCTCAGGTATGGAAGGAAGCAGTGAAGGGAGGAGGGGTCTGAAGGGAAGACGCTGGAGGTTAGGTTCTCCAAAACAGAGAAAGGAGCTCAAATACCACTGGACAAAAAAAAAAAAAAGGCAGTTTGAGGGGGTGACTTGTGTGTATGGGTGAAAGTAGGAGTCTGAGTGTGAGGGCTGTGGGAGATGTGAATATGGTGGGCATAAAAAGTGGGGGGATGCCATGGGCAAGTGCAGAGTATGGAGGATGAGGAGAGAGTGGCTGATGTGAAAGGATGTGGGTGGGGACAGAGATGTCACAGGGCTGTGAGAGGGTGCACGGGATACAAGGGAGTGTGGGCTGAAGAGGACTGAGGTGGTAAGGGGTCTGAGCAGAGTAAGAGAACTAAGGAGGGTTGAGGAGATCTGAGGGCTTGTGGATTTGTGTGGGAGTGGAAGGAGGGGAGAGGGGGGAAGGGCTAGGAGGGACTGTGAAGTGTGAGGAGAAGGTTTGGAAAGTGCTGAAGGCGTGTGAGAGGGTGTCAGGCACTAGGGGAGGTGGGAGAAGGTGAATGGGGAGAGTGGAGTGGGTAAGGTGCACCCTGCTCAGACCGTCTCCCAAGCTGCTATGGGAAGGCAGGGAATACAAATGAGTAGTGACCAGATCAGTGTAAGAGACAGAGTTAGGAGCCAAAGAAACCTTATTCCTGACCCCTTGCTACCACACCAGCCTGCTTTCAAATAAGTCAGAGAATGAGACCCCAGCCCTCCCAATGTTCTGAGTACCTGCCACGCCGGCGCTCCCTATGGGAATCGGCTTCTCCGAGTGACTGATTAACACTGGCGCTTGGCTCCCCATGTTATCACATTAAGGGACTCTTGGAAGTCTGGTGAGAACGTGGTTGCCACACCTCTCAGGTGTGGGCACTTGCCAGGGGCCCTGCACTCCCCTCTAATGTCTTCACAGCTCCCTCCTCCTTTAATTCTGAATTCACAACTTTTACAAAAAAGAGGATGGGGACCCCTTCTCGAAGTCCAGAATTTTTACCTATCTATAGGAACAATTTCTCTGCCCATAGGAACAGGTCTTAAATCTCACTTCCTGAGTAAAGCTTGGCTTGGCCTCTTCCAAAAGCCCTCTGGAACCCAAGCCCTGCTCAGTATCCCCTACAATCTCCATTGTCTGTGCCAGGAGTAGGTAATTAGGGCCTCATGTCAGAGGCAATAGGCATTGGAAATCAGAGCACAATTTATCTGATCAGAGATTGTGAATCAAAATGGAGGTAAGAAGGACCCTTTCTTTCTCTATGCCAAGAAAGCCTCGACTTCTCATCAACTAGGGAATGTCTGGTCTTTGAACCTCAACTCTAGCAAGGCCTAGCTATTCATATGAACAAATTTGAGCTATTCCAACTCAAGTTTGGTAATTAATAGTTAAATTCACATGCCTACAAGCCATCTGTAACTTTTCATAGACAGAGGAGAATGGAATTTAATAGCAAACAACTGTTGAGAATTTTTTAAACAATATAAGCTGTGTCTACATAAATTAGGGGGAAAGAATTACCTTTCAGGAGAGAGAATGGGTGGGGGAGGTCTGGGGTGCTCTCTCCAGCACCTGAAACCTGAATTTACTTCTTCACCTTAATTTCAAGGCAGAGTAAAATATAAAGTTTCATCGATCCTGGCAGATGGCATTTCATAATCAAGCCAGTAAGAAAATTATTAACATATAGGTTAACATATACTACAGAGTCATCTAAAAGAATTTACAGTTTCCGTGTCAGGTAACACATTTTACCTTTAATGAATGTTAATTTCATATGCAAATGATTTTCAGCTGAGATTTTTCGCAACTACTCATAAGAATAAATCAGTTACCTTAATTTTTCAAATACAGTTATAAACTAAGGGTTTTTTTTACACCTTTACTACTATTAAATTTCTTTTTGCTCTAAGAGAAATAACATTGCTGTAAAAGCTTATTTCCAACAATAATAAAAGAAATTTCCTCCTTTCTTCTCCATTAAAAGTTGTGATACTCACTTGAATAAGAATAGTTTTGGCAATATGCTACGTCTTTATTGGCATCAATTAATTACTATATGTCCTCTTGAGCACAGCTAGATAAAACCACCTACAGATTTCACAATATAAATATTTAATGGTATATCAGCTTTGGCCCGAAATATGCACAATTTCTAGATGTCTATCATAAATTAATCAAACTGATCATCTCTTATCTTCAATTTGATTCATTATAATTGAATAACTAAATGAGTATGTGAACTAAATACCTGAATGGTTGACATCTAGGATACATGTGAAATATATTTTATCTAAGATGTTGATTTTTTTCTAGCTTGATGTGTTTTATTAAATATACATCCATTTCAAACCACACAAATTTGGAAATCTCTTGAGCTCCCAAATTGATTTTTACAACTAGTTTAAACCTGTGATGCTTATATCTATCATCATGGATTAAAAATTCGAGGTCCCAACTCACCCATAAGCCTGAATAAACGTCATCTACCACAAGCACACCTACAAGATAGCTAGGAACATATTGCTAAAGGCTAGAAATTTATTACTGCCTTGCTTTCTCCATGTCACTGTAGAGGATCTCAGAGAAGAGAACTCTAAAGTGTGCATTTCTACATCTTTAACTTCTAAATACTTTGAAAGATTGGATGAGAAGGGCAGAGAGAGAGAGAAGCGACCACCCAGAGTCATTTCATCTTTAAATGAAACAATTCCTTAAAAATAGTTAAGATGATAACAAGTCTGAGAAAATGAGCAAATATCCTCTGAGAACTGAAGTATGATTTCTGTGCACATCCAGTTGCCTGCATTTCTAAACTTAAAGCCAAACTACATAGGTTACCATCCACATTGTCTGCCAAGCTTGCAGAACTGTTTTTGAAATGGTTCCTATCTGACACATTATTAATTAAATAATGAGGGTAAACTAACAAATCTGATCTGTTAATTAAGAAATTCTTAGGAGGGAATTATTGAAAAACAGAGGAAGTCTCCTTAATTATGTTCTAGATCACTTATGTTTACTCTTGTTGCAAGTCTCTCCAAATGACAGTTCTCTGCAAGGTGCTTGTTCTTAAGTTTTATCTTTTCGCTCTTGCATTCTGGTGCTGTTGTTTATGCCTTTCTGCTACTTTTGTGCAACATCAAAATTCAGAGTTTTTGTTTTGTTTTTTGTTAACAAACTTCTCCCTGCTCTGACCCGTAGCCCACCAGAAGGGAGGCAAATTCTGCCCAGAGAACAAGAGAAAAGGCTTCCAAGGGAGAGCTGGTGACCCACCACTTGCAGATGGTTAAAGGAAGCCTGAAAGAACCTGGCCAATGTTTGGAGAAACCACTATGGCTTTCAGACGTTCAGATCTGTGGCTTGAGTTGGTGCTGTCCTGGTCCACTGCTTCCTCTTGGAACGAAGGAAGTAAATACTCCTCTCTCCCAAAGGAATGACACTCCCTAAAGGAATACTGCAAATGTCCCTGTTTTTCTTAATTTGTCCTCCCTGTCTCTGCAATCTTATCTGCCCCAGAAATCAAGCCCTGGAAACCAGTGAGGTTTTGCCATCTTGCTGGTAATGAAAGGAATGTGGAAAATTCTGAACCCAGCTAGAAACCACAGCTAAGGGAAATTCATTTTTTTCCCGATGTCAAAGTTCAGGGAAAGGCAGCTAAGGTCTCTAAATCATTTCAAACCTACAATGTGCAGGTTAAAAATAAGGTTTAAACCAATTTTAGTTTTTTAACAAGATGTTTTCTCCTCCTGCTAAAGTGTTTAGTTTTATTACCGGGGGAAATATTCAGAACCATAAAGCTGAGGAATGGGGAAAACTTGCCCCGTCCCACGGGGTTCCCGGAGCCCTGAGAGCCTCTTGACTCTCATGGCCCCTCCAGGAACAATACATCCTCCAGGATCTTCAGGTTCATTTTCCAAAACTCCCCATTACTAATTGTCCTGAGCACCAGCCCCTCAGTTTTCCCCACTGCTTCTCTCTCTTGTTTCATTCACTCCCCATGTTTGTGGAAAAGTCATTCGTAAGGGAACTGCATTCTTGTGCCCATTTTATCGGTAAGAATCTGTTGCCTCCCCCTAAACATAAACTTTCCTCCAGTACCAGCTGTGTTTCCTGGTCATCTTACCGACTTTTTGGACAGAAAGGAAAAAAGAAAAAAGAAAAAGACTGAAGAGGGATGTGTATCCCACGTCTAAATTGTCTTCTATTTAACTAGCAACTAGCAATCATCCGACATTAATTTATACGGTTTGTACAAATACCTAAGCTATTTAAAAGGCTGCTCTGGGTCGTGTGTGGCAGGGAACATCTATCTGGTGAATAGGCGGTGTCACACGGTAGCATGCTCCCTTGTCAAGGCCGATTGTGTTTTAGGCAAACATTTGCGCAAACATAAAGGCAAAGGTCAAGGACTGTTCAGTCCCAGTATGCGCTAATTCACCTAGCGAACCAATGGGGCAAAAGTTGCATTTTATATGCTCGCCCCGCCAGACCCAGGCGCAGAAGTCGCGCCTGCTAATGAACAAAATCGCCTCCGATCCACCATCAACTCCCTTGTCAATTTCTCTCTCTCTCGGCTCTCAGAAATAACTGGCAAGGTCGCATTTGCCAACATCCGGATCGGCTCTGCCCAATCTTTGGCGCAGCACGTATTTATTCCACGTTCCTGAGTAGGGAAGAACTAATAATAAATAAAATCTGGCTCACGGCGGACGTTTGCAGGTCGCTGTTTGCCGCTTAAATGAACGACCACTCGGCGCAGGCGCCCATATATCCATGCCATGAAATACACAGCGCACCATCAACAGTATTCATACCACTGAACCGAATCCCAGAGCCTCAGGTTAGTGACAGGGAAGTGTATATAACTACGCATTCGTAACACACGTCTGTGGAAACGTATGCGCGCGCACGGAACCGTCTTCCGAGTTTCTTTGGGGCCACTTTCCTGCAGTTCAGCGAACACAGGGCATTGCTTTCCGGGGAAATAGGCTTCCCACACTAATATGTCTACATCATCTCCCACAGATCACTCCTAGTTCTTTTCCTAGCCCCTGGAAGGAAAAAATACAAAACGATTTCAAGTGGATGTCAACTTGAGCAACTCCGAAGTGGAATACTTTTAGGGTTAAACAAACGCGCGCGCGCTCCAGCCCTAGGGTTTACTTTGCATCGATAATCATCTGGCGAGAACCAATGGCTGGGTTTTTCCAAACCGTCCATTTAAGGGAAGAGTTTTTTCCCCTGATAAACCCGAGGGTCGCAGCTGTGCGCGTCCACAAGCCAGTAGTTTTTACACGTGCGATATTCATTCCTGAGATTCTGGCGAGCCACTGGCCCAGCTGCGGAGCGGCGCGGCGCTTGCCCGGAGCCAGAGTCCATGACTTGTTGCCTCTGTGGCTGGAGCGTGGCTCTCCAAACCCCAGCACTCAGGGCTCGCGGGCCTCTGGGACTGTGATGACAGGGCTCGGGAAGAAAGCACCTCGCTGTAAAACACTCGCAAAACCAGAGCAAAGTCGCTGGAGGCGGCCACACTTTCTCTCCCCTACAAACAACAGGAAAACTCGACTCGAAGTGCATTTTTACTGTGTTCCAAAACCAAAGAGAAAACAGGGGGGGGGATAAAAAAAAGGAACTTACCCCGACCTGCCACAATACTACATTTTGAGCGTCCTTTAACACTTTGATTCTTCCTTTAGTGCTGCAGCCTTTTCTTGCCTCTTGCCAGAAACCAACTTTCAAACTAGCTGCGGCTAAAAAAACAAAAAACAAAAAACAAAAAAACAAAACAAAAACAAAAACAAAACAAAAAACAAACAAAAAATACCAAAACAAAAAAAAATCTAAAACTAAATAAATCCGGGTTTTACCCTTCTCACCTCTTGCCAGCTAGAAATCTGCCTCAAATACATCTTCCTTCCTTCTTTCTTTACCAAAATTTCCAAAACACGCTTCACAAGGCTTAAAGTTTGTGTAGTTTGTGTGAGCAAGTGTGCTGGTGTGTGTGTGTGTGTGTGTGTGTGCGCGCGCGCGCGCGCGCGCGCGTGTGTGAGTGTGGGAGTTAGTTGCTTTTAAAAAGACGTCGTTGTCATTCAGAGTAATAAAAGTGTGGCCCCATCTTTGGGTGTGGGTTTTTACATGCACCTCTCATTTCAGTTAACTTTTTTAGAGCTGAGAAAAGCTGCTAGCTTACTTTCGGGAGACTTTGCTCGTTATTCATCTGTTTAGTCGCCTCAGAGGCACAAAAGCGGATCCGCGGCGTTATGAAAAATGGCCTGGGCGCGGAGAATGTCACAGTGGTCGGCGTATTATTTTAGCCGTCTTAAAAAAAAAAAAAAAAAAAAAAAACTCAGGGAAAGTTTGCTTTTGATGAATTCAATAAAAGAGAAGCTGCAACGGAAGAGATTTTCAGCTAAAATCATACAGCATGGGGCAGAGCTTAAAACAGCCAGATGGCCAAAGGTAGAGGGACCCTCTTGGTTTCAAAACCCAGATCTAGAATTCGCCGGCTGAGCTTCTTAGTTTATTTAATCCCGCGTGTATCTTTTTTTTTTTCTTTCCCCAATTGATTTCCCCGCTCTTTTTTTTCACCTCCCTTTTGGTCCCCCACATTTCTCCCCACCCCAGAAGTTGTTGGTGAGACCCCATCTTGGGATTTCCAGAAGTCACTTTTCAATTTCCCCTTTGATAAAAGAGTTAAACTTTTGAGCGCGGAGCAAAGCAAACTGTGAAGGCGGTAGGCCCCGCTCATTGCGGGCCTTCGTCAGGTTCTTGGTTCAAATGCCACCGGCCTTTGACGTCTCGGGACAACTAAAGCTTTGGAATAGAAGTGCAAATATGTTCATCCCACCCCACCTCACTCCCCACCCCTACCTCGCTGCCACCGCGGAAAATCAGAAGAGTGGAGCTCACTACTCCGCCTTGTACCCTTGTAGATCCCTCCCTTGCATTCCCAACCCACAGAGCAATGTATTCTCGGTAAATTTCTTAGGGGTTCCCTGTAACATTCTTCGGGGTCAGAGAGCCACAGATTGGTGTGGCCACAGAGATTCCGTGGGAACTGTGAAATTAATGTGCATCCTTCTTGAGCTGCATTCTTGGAGTCGGATGTTTGTTAAACAAACAAATAGGGCGTGGGGGGTGGGGAGGTGGAGGAGAAATAAACGATTACATCACCTGGAGCTCTTCCTTTCCAGATAGAAGGAAGGGCCTGAAGCTACTGAGGACACTACTCCTTAACATCGGCCCTGAAAAGATTTAGTCGGGTCAACGAGTTTGGCCACCACCTCCGGGAAGTCCTCCGGATGGTCTCCGCCCTAGCCTGACTGACGCACTACTGGCCGGAGAACTGGGGGTGGTGAAGGGGCGGGTTTTCAGACGGATTGAAGATTTGGATCCCGCCAACGCGCGTCCAAACCTGGAAGATACCACCCCCACCCCCAATTGCAGGGGATTTGGGGACCTGTGTGGGGAAAAGGGCCGGATCCTGGGGAGCAAAGATTAACACTAGAGTTGTATCGACTTCGGGGAGCCTGCCGCGCCAAGAAAGGGCAGACAATACCTTGACTACCCCAGCTTTCTCAAAGGGGCAGAGGCAAACCAGGGAAGAACAGTGGGCCCTTTGACGGCAATCTGCTCCAAATACCGGCTCTGTCATTTCCCGGCTGAGGGACCCTGAACACTGTCTTTCAAACTACAACTCTGTTTCCTCATCTCTAAAATGGGCACAGAAATAGAACCTGTTTCAAATGGTGGCGGTTTTTGTTTGTTTGTTTTTTGTTCGTTTGCTTGAAATAGGACTGTGAGTACAAAACGGGCATAAAAAGTGCTCGATAAATACTTAAGCTGATGCGTTGTTGTTACTCCTGCTCTTGTCTTTTGCTGTAAATGCTGACAGGCTTTGCCCTTGAGGGTACCTCATAGCATAAGCTCACAATAAGTGATTCTCCAGACCCACGTCCTCACTGTCTTGGCTCTGAAGATCCAGATGCGTCCAGTCTGGGATCCTTGGAGCTGGCAGAGATCTGGACTATTCAGGAATGGGACCAGCTCTCCCAGTTCGCGCCAGCCCAGTTCCACTGAGTGCCTGGCCGCTCCTTTCCTTTTCCTGGGCAGGTTGCAGAACCCCAGGTATCTCGGGGAAGACATGAAGTATCCTCAACCCTGGTCCCTTAAAGGCGCATTGACCCTGAAAACAAGCCCCCAAAGCTGAGTTGGAGAAGCCCTTCCGGAAAAGACGAGACGCTGCTTTACTACCTTTTGGAAGTGAAGGAAAAACAACCCAGAGAAAGAACGGGAGAAAGATGCCAGGGAGACTGAGAGGGTCAGCCCAGCACACCTCAAGTTCACACCTCGGTTTTCCCGCTCACGTATTTTTATTTTTCGCAGAGGATGCCGGGAGAAGACATCTTCCTTCTTAAAAGCTGACCTGCAAAGGTTTGGGGGCCGGGGGAATGGGGCACGGTCCCTGAATGCAAGTCGCAGCCCGCGTTGCTCCCGGACCCTGGAGGAAGGAGGCATAGCAGTAGCTGGGAATTCAAGATAACACCTCTGAAATCTGCTATCAAAGTCAATGGCCCCATCTTTGGGGGCAACCGTGCTAAAACCCCACAAGATGTGGGGCTAGCCTGCTTCAACCAGCGTTTAGTGGCACATCTATGAGAAGCCCTTTGACGGCCGCTTTGGAGTCCCCCACTTATTTGTGACGTTTTAAGTGTGGAAAGGTCGATTTCTGGTCTCCACCGGGTCTGAGGGGCCCATGAGGACTAGACTTCCTATCAATGTTTGTCTCCTTTGGGTATCTCACTCCTCAGATTCAAATTAGGGCACTGCCTGGTATCCTGGTATAAGGAGTTCAGGTTCCCCACGACCTCAGTGGGTGGATACCAAAGTCCACCTCCGACCGGGGCTCTCAGAGTTTCGCACCTTTGGAGGCAGCTGGACCCTCTGTCAAGTTGCCTCCCCCTCTCTGTCCACTCCTTGCTGTCGCCAAGGCTCCTTCCAGAGCCCGTGACAGCATTTCCAGCGGCTCTTCACCTTGAATATTTTTACACCTTCCAAAAAGGAAATGGGAAAGAGGAATTTCCTGTGGAAGTTTGGGTCTTGGTCATTTGTACATAGTGGTATGGTGCTTTGGTTTAACCCGGAGGTTTCTGTAGTCGGAACTCAAACAAACTGCTTGTAGCCAATTGATGTTTGTGGGGTCAGGTGGATTTAAGTAACTGTTCTAACAGACCCCTTCCCCTCTGGGCTGAAGATTTCTTAAGACTAATAGGCTTTGCTTTGTACTTTACAATTATAATAAAACTATTGGGGACTCCCCCCTGCTTATAGTGACCAGCTCAGACATGATGAATCATGTTGTGTCCAAAGCCCTCGTTTTTGCCTCCGCTTTTATGACCCCCCCATTCCAACAGCTCCGGTGGGCCAAAGTTTGCTCACAAATCCCACCCCACCCCCCATCCGACATCTTTCTCTTTCTCTCTTAATTCTCACTTGTCCTTGGCTTTCTGGATGGGTTCTGGCTTTCTGCACAAGTATCAATCGAAAGGAACTTGGGCACAGGGTGGATGGCGTACCCGCCCGAGGTGGAGCTTCGCATTAATTGTCCCAATAAATTGAGATATAGTGTGCATAAAGCAACGGAGCAATATGGTTATAGTCCACGTGTATGACTTAATTAAGCTATTTGCAGCTTGATGCTGCAAGTCAACGGGTGTGCAAGTGGATTAACAATTGCCCGCTCCCTTATCCTCAGGATGGCGCATAATTACTTTACTAGCGGTACATATCAATTTTTGATGATTGCGGAAGTCATGCTCGCTTCACCAAGAAGCCGCTTAATAACTCTCCGTTGTGTATTAAAATAGTAGTGTTTGGAAATATTTCGAAGTCGCTCCCAACATTTTTATAGGTTCTGATCGTGGCCTTTAATAGGCCGCCGTTTTATTCCTGATATATATTTTATAAAGGGGCAAAGGCTAAACTACAAGTCCGTGCTCTGAGAGGGAAATGGAGTCCGCCTCCTGCTTTCCACAGCGAATGCCTCGCGTGTATGCTCAAAGCCGAGGTGGCAGAAGAGGACGTAATGGACTTGTACAAAGGCTTGCAGGGGGGCAGCCACCTCTAAAATTGCTAAAATTGTCTCTTTGGCACCTCGCGCGCGCGCTCGCGTCCCTCTCTCTCTCTCCTCTTACACACACACACACACACACACACACACACACACACACCTCTTTCTACTTAAAGATAACCCTGGGAGATTGTGAGTCCTACCTCATTCTAGCACCCCCTTCTCACTTCCACTAATGACACTGTGTCCCAAAGGATGCATGCCCCTCATGGGCAAGGCTAAGGGAAGTAGGGCGTCTGGTGGCGCCGCGGGGTAGTGTGTACTAACACGGGTTGATAAAATTTGCAAGAGAGCTAATAAAATTACCCAACCTGATGACAGAGACATTGACATTCTGACTTCCTGGGCTCCTTGCCCTTTGTTTAGAGTAAGATGGCGCCAAAGCCCCAGCTCACTTCCACCGAGGCTGGGATGGGTGGTGATGATGTGCATTTGTTCTCTGTGCTTTAGTATTTGAATCTTAAGTCAAGACTGATCGTTTGACCTCTCTGAATTGAATTAAATTCATCACCTATAATTGTATTAAAAAGCCCTGTGGCCATCAATCATAATGAGAGCATGGGGAGTCAACATTTTCCAGGAAAATGTGTCAACTTCACGGACACATGGCGCTTACACCATCCCTTTCCTGTCCTAGGCTGAGCAGGCACACACCTGCTGTTCCCTCTGAGCATAAAGGGTCAGTGAAGCCCTCAATGGGCATGGCATTTGGGAGGAACCAAAGCTGGGTGAGATGGTGCCCACCGGCTGCTTTAGGCCAGGTTGTAAATGTAGTTCCTCCCTGTGGATTCAAGGGAAGGTTTACAAACGGTGCACCCTCCCTCAATATGAAGGAAATTTCATAAAATTCCAAAAGATGAAAACCAAGATCAGAGCTGTTTTTCCTCATTCCTGATACTGCTACTGTAAATCACTTTGAAATCATAGTATATATATCTCAGCCACACTTGCATCTGAGTTTCCATGTTATTGCTTGCTAGTGAAAGAAATGTAACAGCAGTCTCCAAAAAAATTTCACTGTAAAAATGTCTAGTGGTCTTTGAGAGTGACGTCAATATTTATTCTTAAAGCTAAGGTTGCAGAGCCCCTGTTTTGAAGGTTTCCTGGTCGAAGTTGATTTGTTCTTGTACCTGAAGCAGGTGATGTTTCTGCAGAGACATCTGAATGACAGCGGGAGTGAAGGACAAATCTAATAAAGCCTAATAAAGCGTGAGCGTCAAAATGTCATTAAACTTACAAAGATGAGACTCAAAATCACCAAAAAGGTAAATGTCTTCATTAGTCTGATCTCTGAAGACTGTCGAACATTTCATTAATTTATAATTTATGATTGTTTGACAAATATTGAAAAGTATGTAAATATGAGCGGGATAATGTCTTTTCTGCGGGAGATGAGGAAATGACCCAAACTGTACGTGCCTGCAAGATTACACACAGGACCCAGCTCTCTGTTATCAAACTGTGCCGCCCCTTTAGCCAACATATTGTGCAAGTGACAAGTGAAATAGTGCAGATAAACCAATGGTTTAAAACGTAATAAAGACAACAGCCATTTGCATTTTTTACATTTTATTACAAAGGTAATTTACTATGACACATTTCTGAATGTAATTTATGAAAACATGTTAAAGCAATTACATCGTGTATACAGCCCTCAGAGCTACAAAATTCAGATAAATAATAATATTATAGATCTTTAGAGACTCACTATTGAAAACATATCATAAAGGGAATCTTTTATTTCAAAAATGCGTTGTACAGAAGAAAATAATGGCATTAAAATTTAAAATTAAGAATAAAATCTTGAAGAACAATAGAAAGTAAATGAATAATATGCTTTGCTGGAGCTGCAGAATTAAATCTTCATGATGACAATTTGCTTACTTCACAGGGCTTATTATCAATATATTTTTTTCCTTCCTGGAGTCAATATTAGGTGCAAAGTGTTAAAGGTTTCTGGGGAGGGAGGTACAAGACAAATGCACGCTCCCTCTTTCAAACTTCTGAGCTCTTTCCTTCTCTCCATTTCTCTTTCCCAAAGCACAGAATTGTACCAGCTTTGAAAAGTAAAAGAGAAATCCATTCCCTGAAGGTCAATATGTCTGAACTGATCCTTCAAGCAGACATTCTACACCAGCCTGTCATAAGCTATCAAAATGGGAGAAGAATCCATGGGGGCAAAGGGAAGAAAAGTTTATGTAACAGAGCATGAAATAAAAATGAGGGACGTTTCATTTCTCTCCCAACTCTCTAGACATTAATTTATTTTGTAATAACTCCATAATATATTTTAAAATTGGGAATGCATGGTTAGATACTTTAGATTCAGCCTCTTCACTATTCTTATCAACTTTTCTTTGTTGGTGGAGGGGTTGGGGCAGGAATCATCCTTCCTCCTGTATGTGCACGTGCACGTACAACACTTTGTAAATGCATTAGCTTTAAAAGCGAACCATAAACTAAATCTGAAATGGGCCCTTCTCCTGCCTATGGAGGGCATGCCCTGGGTTTATTCCACAATCTTGAGACTATCTGCAAGGCCTGCTGTATGTTTGCTTGAAAGATCCCTTGGGGAATGTTACCTGCTATGACAGGCTTACAGCCATCACTCCCCTCCCAGCCTTATTAAAATCTCTCCAACCTAAAGAAAAAGGACCTTAACACCACTCAAAGCCGAATTTGTGGGTCACTGGGTGCATGTAACAATTGTGCCCTGGTCTTCTCTTTCAGTTAGGGAGTCCCAGCAGCCCACAGTAACTGGCCCCCAAAGCTTCCCCCTCCTTCCCAGCTCAAACGCCCAACACCCCACAAATGGATGCAGAGGGGCTGCGGCCCTTCAAGAGTGCCTTATAGAGACCCTTCCTGCTATTAGAGGTGGGCATGGCCTAACGTGTCCTCATCGCCTCGACAGCAGTAGGCAGGTGAGTCCCCGCCTACAAACTTTTGCTCTACCCAGCCTCCTGCTAGACATTTGGCTTCAGAACTGACAGTTAACGTTTCTACCACCTGCAGGTGAAGCTAGTGCTGCCGCCGTCCCACCAAAGATCCCTCAGGTCCGTATTGCTGGGGGGACAGTTCCGCAGCCCAGGGGTCCTAAGTTTTCGGGACTGATCCCCGACCGCCACACCACCATTTTGGTAGCGTGGGTCGCCCTTGAACCCTGCTTTAGAACAGATTCTGACTCTAATACTGGGATTCGCGCCCCTCACCGCAAACACCTATCCCTACCCCAGCCAAGGCCGGTGCCTAAATCTGATAGCCCCTGGCCCTAGCAGAGTCTCAGCCCCCTGTCCCTTGCCTCCAGATCTGCACTGGACCAAGGAGGTGGGCTGTGGGTTAGTTTTAGCCAGGGTGAAGTCAGTCCTCAGCTCCAGCCTTTGTCTCTCTTGGAATGTTTAGGGGCTGCATATGCTTTTGTGTTGCAAACAGCAAGCGGGGTCCCCAGGAGTCCCTGACCCCATGCCTTGGCAGGAGCACGGTTTCCCCGGACAACTGTGGCTGGGCGGGCTCCGGGCTGTAGTCTAGCGCAGGCACACTGCCACGCACACCAGCGCCAGCGCAGACTTGCAGCGCCCCGCGCGCGCGCGCGCGCGCGCGCGCGCACACACACACACACACACACACACAAAGAAAAGTTCCTAAACAAACAAACAAACAAACAAACAAACAACAAACAAACATGCTGATGGTGAGCTACCTGAATGCGTGGACTAGATGAAGGGAGAAATATAATGAACAAGGGGATCAATAAAGAGAGGGGAGGAGAGAAAAAAAACCTGCTGTTGTGTCAACTTCAGCGGGCAAATAATTTCCTAATAACAAATGAAACAATGAAAGGGCTACACTGTTTTCTATTACTCTCTCTCTCTATGACCCTGTTTATATCTGCATGGCCATGTTTTGATGACTTAGAGTGTATGCAAAAACAAACTTTCCCCGCAGTGTTCCCCCCCCCCCACCTTCTCCTCTGCTTGTCAAGCTTTTCTTTCCAAACAGTCAGATGATTTTAAAAAGAAGGCAAAGGAGAAGAAGAAAAAACCTCCACCACCATCACCACCCAAGAAATGATAAATAGCATCGCATAGCTAATCGCTGGAGGGCGCATTTACCAATTCATAATCATTTATTCTTGGTGATGTATGGCTCTTACACTTAAATCTGAAAAGCTTCTATTTGAAGGTGTAAATAGCTTTTTTTTTTCTTTCCTGCAGTAAACCTTCCTGCATTAGCAGTGATTGATCTCATGTACAATTCGTCCCAGAGTGCTATTTTACAGGGGGAACACTAGCTTTTGGAGATTAACTGGGGAGTCTGTTACATATTAATGAAGCCGGGAGATATACTAACGTTTTGGTAATTTAGTTATTTGTGTCTATAGCTATCGTCGTTATTTTCTTTTAGACCCCTGCGGTTGTTATCCATCGAATTAAAAAGTGGTCCTTAGAATTATTTTTTCTTCCAATGGCAACTAAACGCCATTTAATGTGAAAAACAAATGTTGACTTCTCTCTTGA
Source organism: Leopardus geoffroyi (assembly GCF_018350155.1). Classification (NCBI taxonomy): domain Eukaryota; kingdom Metazoa; phylum Chordata; class Mammalia; order Carnivora; family Felidae; genus Leopardus; species Leopardus geoffroyi. The sequence goes on along the minus strand of NC_059333.1, from coordinate 116,843,359 downwards.
AGGAACTGTGTCTCTTGGCAAGACATCAAAGTGTTTTAAACTGTATTAGTGGGTTATGTTAGTTTTCTTACCCTGAGTCTGCGCTAAAATAATGACTAACAGGGAGAAAAGGGGGGGGGGGGAGTCTGCCTGCCTCTAAGAAAAATTATTTAATCTGGGAGAAAGGGATACAGTTAAAACTCTAGGATAAAAGTATTCCTGGCAAAAGCTTCCGCAAAACATTTGGAAATCCAAACTTAATGTTGGGAGTAGGGTTGGGGGAGGAGAAGCAGAGGTTTCCCATTGATTTGCAGCTTGATAATTAATATCCCGCCAAATGAGACATCAGCTTCATTACTGCCTGTGGGTTCACAGATAGAGACTTTTGAGTCAATTGCAAATAAAATCCACATTCCGCAAAGAACTTGCTTCATGGCCCTGGATAAAATGGCACCGATTCTGTTTTCTTGTAGGATTTTTATGGGGAGACAGTGTATCTAAAATGCTCTGGCTTCCCACACTAGACCTAGGGGAGTGTCTGCAGGCAGGTAGCCTCCCCAGATACTCCCCAGTTCCCAGGTTCTGTGGAGGATTCAGAACCACTGCCAATTGCAGGAGTAACAGGATGAGAGGGGAGAAGCCGTTGAGAAATGCTGTGCTTAGAGTGCTGTGAGCACCTACGTGTGCCTCGCGTAATAAAAGGTGGATAACTCATTTCCACTTCCACGGAGTCGGGGAACTGCCTGCTGAGTTCAGGAGAGGCCAGGAAGTGGCATAACCTCCCCTAGGGACACATCTGCTTCTGGGTCTTGATCACATGAATCTTAGCTCCAAGGCCCTTCTGACGCCTACCCTAGGCCTCATCCTTCTCCCCTCCCCCGCAAATAAAGTCTTCTCTACATTCCCCTCCCTCAGCCAGTTATCACTCTCCTCCCAGAAACCGGGATATGGAGCTCTAGACTGTGGGGGCCTTCCAGCCAGGGTTTGCCATGAGGGCAGCTTCAAGAAGCAACAAACTTTCCAGGGCCACAAAACACTGAAGCGTGATGGCGCCAGTTGGCCGGGGTGCGCCCCTTTTGTTTTGGGGGGCGATTTATGTTCTTTATAAAAATGTGGATCGGAAAAAATAGAAAGGGCCTTGAAAACGTTGTTACAATGAAAAAGGGACAAATTAGAAGACATTTTCCGTGATCAAAGGCGGGAGGGAGAGCGCGCATGGGCATTCACAAAGCTTGACTTATTCACTCCCCTCCTTTGCAAGCCGGGGCAACAAGCGTGTCCCCCATTGACAAGGCGCCCTATTCAGACTGCAGGTGCGAAGTGGGCCGGCGCGCCCGGCCACATTATGTCAAGGTTGTTGGAGATTAGTGTTCGGCCTTAATAACTAAAGCGCTTGATTTACATTGGAAAAAAGCCCCCTCAGCCGTGAAAACAAAATCGTTGAACGCGTGATCATTGCGAGGGCGGCTGATATCCTAATACTCGCATTGTCCTAGGCTGGGCCCTGGCGAGACAGGCCTCCTCAGAAAGGGCAAGGCCTGGGTTGCTGGTCGTGGACCAGGTCCCCAGTCACATACCCTGTTCAGATTCAGAAAGAAAAGAAAAGAAAAGAAAAGAAAAAGCGATGGGTGGGGATTTACAGGAGCCCAAGGAGAACAGAGTGAGGGCTTCCCTGAGAGTTCAGATCTGGGATAGGAGAGTCATGGGAGTTCCCCGGCCGAAGAATAGGCCCATGGTCCATGGTCTTGTGGCAAGTTTGCTGGGCCTCCAACATTACTTTGGGGGCGAGCTGGGGACATGTGTTGAAGTGTCACGGGCAAGAACAACTTTACCTAAAGATGATGATCATCTAGGGGTGACTGGAGAGCTGGAGGAACTTACAAAGGACTAAGACACATCCACTGACAGGCTGTCTTCAAGAAGAGCTTTGCTTTCAAGCTAAATCCTCCAAGAAGAGCCCATTTCAGAGAAGTGCAGAACAGCGGGCAGCCCCTGCCAATCTTTCTAGTTTTGTCTTCCCAATAACTGAGAGGGGCATCTACCTTGGCCTTGGTCCTGCTTCTCCCTATACCCTATATGGGTATTTCAGGGAAGATTCCATTCCCCCATACACTATCTGTGTCTCCCATACACCCCTCTTCCTCCACTCATGAGAAAAGATCCAGAGAATAAGACATCTGTAGTTAGAACCTAGGAACAGGCATTTCAATATGGATATGTATCTATTCTAACTGCAATATTTGTGTGTGTGTGTGTGTGTGTGTGTGTGGAAGTCAATCAACTTAAAGCGATTTCCATAAGGTCTGTCCTAAAAGAAAAGGTTTGGTGGGGACAAGGTGAGAAAGCTATTAACTATTGTCTGGCCCTGAAAAGGTCGTAAGTCAGTGCCTTGGTAGCTGACCTGTCAGGGGAAGGTATAAAGGCTTTATTCATGCAGTCGTTTCAATGTTCTCAGCTCTCACAAAAGTGTTTTTATGATTCAATTTTCTTACCTCTTTTCTTAATTAAAAAAGCTGAACCATTAGAATAGCACCTGCATCGTGTCCTGACGGTGCCTGCATACTAATTCCAGAGTCTTTACAACCAGTAATTATAACATAAAATCAGAGATTGAATAAAACAGAAGGATTTTGCTCCCAAAGCCCCGCTAATCCCCTTTTAAAAGGGTCTGGTGAAATAATTCAGAACAGTATCCGGAAGTTGGATTACCGCTCCTTTTTTTTAACTTTTTACAATGAAATGATATTTCACACTTAAAGAAAGCTCTGTTTTTCTACAACAGTTTTTTTTTTAATTGGCAGGGTTTTTTTTTTTTTTTTTTGAATGATAGAAAGCATTTGACTATGGATTCCTTGCTTACTAAACGCACCAGCAGAAAATGTAAGGGAAATTTTTATAGCGCATTTGAAACACTTGAACGTTCTCAGGTGAAAGTGGCTGCAGTGTGATTGAGAATTGTTTCTGTGCATCATGCATTAGGCAACTTTCCTTGTTTCCCTCAGAGGAAATAAATAAGCAAATCTTTCAGGGGCAGATACCTATTATTCATGACTTAGAAATATGCACATTTCAGGCAGAACATTTTCAAGAATATGCTGGGTGCATTTTTAAACACTTACTGAATACATTGATGAGTGCAAAAGCTAGAGACCTCCATTAACCCTGCCCTCCCCCAGAGCAAGACCTTGCAGTGGCTTAAGCCAAGGAGTTTGAGCTGTCTGCATTTTCTCCCCTGTTCTGGCAAGAAACACTATCTTCATCTGGCTAATCTGATCTTGCTTGGGCCAGCCGTCAGCCACAAACAAGGAAAAACTGGGTCATCCTTCTGATATTCTATATAAATCATCCAATAATATTACTAGTGTTTTTTAACCCTTCTTTTTGCCATTATCCTACAACTGCATGGTACAGCCAAACCCATAGAAGTTTACCCAATTTTGCTTTCTTCCCTCTGCAAACATTTCCCAAGTCTGCCCATTCATTATGAGGTTCAGAACCATGCACAACCCTGCCTGACTTGTTTTGAATTGATCAATATTCTTGCCCTGCATGTTGGCTCATACAGAGTCTCACTGGATCTAAAGAAGCCAAAAATGCAAGACAAGTTTCAAATCCATCTCCCTCCTCATATTTACATTTGATTAACTTGCATCCTAAGATGATTTTTTTCTTTCTCTTTTTTTCTATGCAGCTGTTGTATATGTTTGCAAGACTACTGGAAGATTCAGAAGCAACCCCCAAGACCACTCCTAATTGTCTAATGAGTTTCCTTTTCCTGAATGATTTGGGGATCTGAACTTGATAAGATTCCTAGAAAACTCTCAAGCATTTTCCTCACTGAAGATATTTGAGCAAAAAAGTGGTGCTGTCCTGATGCCCAAACAGGAAGTTGGTGACAAAGTGAACATGCTATCGTGGGATCTTTGGTCACTTAATGATCAAGACATGATTAATTTCCCCACAATAAACATCAGTATGAGGAAACTATAATTATAGAAAAAGACTTTGGCGTGCTAGGGGAGACTCAGTCAGTAGAACATGCGACTCTTGATCTTGGGGTTGAGTCTGAGCCCCAGGTTGAGTGTTGAGATTATTTAAAAATAAAAAGTCTTAAAAACAAAAGTTCTGATGCCTTCCTGGGAAAAATATGCTTTTCTGTGACTTTTGCGCAAACGCTCTGCCTTCCGTTGCCCACCCTGGCACTCCCCCCCCCCCCCAATCGCATATTTCCTCTCTTCTCACCCGGATCTTGAAAAACCCAACCGACCTAAGACAAAAATAAATCAACCTCTGGGCCGGGCAGGCCGTAGAGTTCACTGCAGTGCCAGTGTCTTAACAAGTCATGGGGGTGACATTAAGACGATTGGGTTTCTCCAGCTTCATCTCGCACCGAAATAAACTCGATTCCCTTTAATTTTTCTTGGACCTTTTAAAAAATAAATGTCTCTGCCTCAGCGCCCTGCTGCACCAGGCTCTGGAACTCTCAGAGAACGTTACCTCACCTGGTTTCAGAACCCTCCTCTAGCCTCGGGGCTGTCTGGAGAGGTACACCCTGCTATGGAGCTTGAGGCCCCTGGCGGTACATTTTCCGGTCAGGTCTGGACATCTGATTCTGGGAGGAACTAGGGGACATGTCTGAAAGTCGCAGTCGGAGTCATATAAAGTAACGACAGTAACATTAACAAGCACTTAACAACATGTCAATGTTAAATGTTTCAAGGATTATCTTATTTAACGCTCAAACAAAACAAAACAAAACAAAACAAAACAAAACAAAACAAAGTGAAGGAGAGTCTTTGAAACTCTATTTTACCAGATGAGGAAACTGAAGCACAGGACAGTGGAGGAAAAGCTCAGTGGAAACCACTAGCAGGCTAAGATACCCCCAAACTGCCCTTGGCGCCGCCATTGCGCGGTGGGAGGTGGGTAACCCCCAGAGGACACGTGAGTTCGTCTCCTAGGGTGAGGCTAGCCAAGGGCACTAGGGCACCGGTGAATGCAACCTCCCCCAGAGGCTACCCCATTCAACTTTCTGCCAAAAAAATAATGGTTTCCGGAAGGAAGTCTGAGCTCTCCTGGCGTCAGGGGCTGCTGAGGTGTTTCGCAGCACGACCAGCACGAGTTGCCAAGGGCAGCCATCCCTCCTCACACTCTCTTCTCCCTCCATTCCCAGGAATGGCTCGAGCCCTAACCTCCCGGCCCCCCGACCCCCCCCCCCCCCCCCGGGGCCCTCGCGGCAGGCACATTGCTGTCCGGTGACAGATACAGAGGGCAGGGGAAAGGCCTGGCTCTGGGCTCTCTCCAGGAGCGCACCCAGCGAAGCGCTGAGCCTGAGAGTCCTTCCCAACCCCCATGCTCCCCAGCGCAGCGATTCTGTCGGTGAAACGGCTTTAACGAGCGCTCTCTCCAGGAGGCCGGGTCGGGGAGACGGAAGCGGCAGTGGAGGCAGGCCCCTCTAACCTGTCCCTGGACCGGAGGAGGGGGACCTTTCCTCGAGAGGGACGGGAGGGGGCGCTAATCCCAGTACTAACATCCTATGGCCCTCCTCCCTCGCGGTTCCCAGCGACTCGGACGGGTCTTGGCGGCCCCAGGGGCCTTCCCCTTGTGGCCGCTCTTTTCACACGCGCGCGTCCCCCTATCGCCTTTGCGAGCCGGGGCCCTTCCCCCAACCTTCTCTTCGGTACTGCACCCTTTGCCCCAAGAGCTGCTTCTCTAAGGTGTTCTCGATGGAGCCCTAGCACCCCAACCCCAACAGCTGTGACCCTTCCACGGAGCGCAGCCCCCGATCCCCGCCAGACCCACAGGAACCAGTTGAAAGAGGCCAGGCGGAGCGTGTGCGGACGCGGCGCCTGCGCAGTAGGGGGGCAGGGCGAGGGGGTCGCAGGAGCCCTCCAGGCTCTGTGAGCGCTGTGACGGTGGGAGCGAGGCTCTGACGATTCAGGGGGTTCTGACACATCTGAAATCTCTAGTGGCAGGACCAAATAGGGCTTCCGCACTCGAAGCTACAGCCCACTGAAGATCCCGGTCAGGACCCAGGAAAGAGTCGCTGTGGGCTGTAGCCAGTCTAACGGCTTGGCCTTTCGCAGCTCTCTGAAGGGAGTCGTGAGGTCTGAGCTCCCGCCACTCCGGGAGGGAGTGGGATCCAGCTAGGAAGACTCCTGCGGGCAACTGTGCCCGAGGTACCCCATCAGGACTTAGGCAGGGCTTGAAGCCAGCTCACTCTCGCTTGTTCTTTGCCTGTGTTTATTCCCGATGACTACCGGGCTCTTGTCTGGGAAGTGAGAAGTGGTTTGTGAAAGGGTGCGACTTGTCCCAGCGGTGGGAAGGCTACCTTTCCAGGAAGCCATTGAGAGCATCGTTTTTACCTTTCCGTCTTCTGTGACGGAAATTGGTTGATGAGTGCCAGTGTTAGTGGGATGAAATTGGGGACGGAGAAGCCCTCCTTCACAAAGGCCGCTTTGGTGGGGCCCTCCGTTTTGCTGTCCTGAACCACTAGGCTTCCGAGGTGTTTCTGTAAAGCCCTGAGGGAGAGGCAGGGAAAAGGACTGGAGGCTTCAGGAGGGCCCCCACTTCTTTCCCTGGATGATGAAGTAATAACAGGACACTCGAATTCAAAAGAGGAAGGGAAACGTCACAACATTTATTACCAAAGAAAGTAGCAAAATGGAGCTCCATGTACACAACGCTCTTTGGAGGGAAAGAGAATCACAGATTTTAATCCATTTTTACATATTTACAGCAAGATGAAGCCACAGCTTTCGACTATATTTTTTCATTCAACAATCACTTGCAATCAAATACATAACAACTTTTATTTTTCTTTCAGGTTAGTTCATAATTTAAGGATCTAAGGGGGAGAGATGATAAATCACAAACAGTTTGGGTAGAGATGTACCAAAGAGTATAAGGTTTCAGTCAGGCTTCTTGTGTGTGTGCGTGCGTGTGTGTGTGTGTGTGTGTGTGTGAATTTATGATTACAAAACATTTGCCTGTCTGTATAATTCACATTCATTGCAATCATTACATTTCCCATAAATTAGTGATATAAACAAACATATGGGGACTTCCAGTAAACAAATAAAAATCAATATAAGAGACAACATTTTGCAGCAACTATAATAACAGCATGGGTTACAGCTTGGGGAAACTTCTTTACAAATCATTTATTCAGCACACACAGAGTAGGGAGGCCAGTACATCCTTATGTATGTAAACCACCTTTAAAACCACATCGGGAGGTTTGGGGAAAGCTGGACAGGGTGAAATTTTCTTTCCTGGGCACAATATTAAATGAAGAACTGCATATGTGGATGGGAGGAGGGTATTTGCATGCACTTTGGGGACACTATCTTGTAAACTGACCTTTCTGAACTCCAATTGCCAAGACTCTGAAGAAAACAGGAAATGATAAAAATGTCTCTCCTTCAAGCCACTCTACTTTCTATTAATGGCAAAAAGGGCTTGCTGATTGCTGCTAGTGGGAAGAAACACACAATGGGTCTATTTTTAGAAGAGATTGTCTTTGAAGGAGCAGAAAATATTAACAATTGCTTGGCTGCAGTCAAAGGTTCCAAGCATCCTTGGCAAGAATATTGGGAGTTTGAGGGGTCCCCAAAGGAGTTTCATCCAAGTGACCTGACTGGGACTGATGAGTGCAGGCCAGTGCAGAGAGAAGCAGACACACAGTTTGTGCTTGGGGTATGTACCCTCTGCCTACACCTCCTCTGCATTCTTTCCCCCATGTCCCAGAGCCTGTGCAAAAGGCCCCTCAACATCTGTGCGCCTCCACAGACCTTGGGCCTGATGTCTCTGTGTTGCTTTTGTTTTTTCCTTAGCAGGACTGAGTCCTAAAGTTATCAGTTAGTGTACTGTGCATGTATTTTTTTTTTTTTTAAGAAGTTTGATTTTATCTCTTTAGAAACGGTTTGAAACTAACGGGGCAGAGGGAGTTTGACAGAGAGGAGAACAAATCGCTGACAAAGAACCTTTTACGTTTCATCAGCGTTGTTAGGACGACAAGCAGGAATGTCTCAGATAATAACTCCCACTTCAAAGATTTCTCAGCTCAATAGAAAGCGGACCATCCTTTTTATTCAACCACAAGGACTGGCACTAAAGAAGACTCTACTGTTTGATTTTTTTTTTCACCGTGTTTATTTTTCCCCTATTCACTGGGGTACTTGGATAAAATAAACAACAAGACAATTAAGGGAACATGGACTTCTAACTTTCCTGCCATCTTCCCTATCCCCTTGGCCTTGGGCTCTTGAGTTCATGCCCAGGGCCAGCCTAGGCCTGATGGGTATCCTATGCCCCACACTAGGGAGAAACAATATGGGGGCCTGCAAGAGACCTCTGGGATAGAGGGGGCAGAATGGGT